>NW_007249825.1:151683-192845 GCF_000164805.1 Carlito syrichta | reverse complement strand
CAACTCAAAAAAAAAAAAAAAAAGCCTTAATTAGAAACTAATTATCCTTATCTCATTGAATCTTTTTATTTATTTATTTGTGTGTGTATTTGTTTTGAATAGGAGTCTCTATTTGTCACTCAGGCTGTAGTGCAGTTGCCGCTGGGCTTAGGGGATCCTTCGTCTCAGCCTGCCAAGTAGCTGGAACCACCACACCTGGCTAAATTTTTTATTTATTGCAAGAGACGAGGTCTTGCCAAGTTGCCCAGGCTGATCTTGAACCCCGGACTCAGGTAGTTCAATCTCGCCTCTGCTTCCCAGAGTGCTGGGATTACAGGTGTGAGCCACCCCATCTGGCGAATCTTTTTACTTCCTAAAGAGGATGTTTTAATAATGTACAGTGAGATTATTGAATTAAATAGAAGCTAGTCTTAATATATATTATAGATTAAATTTGCTTCCAGTTTCTCATTTTCATCTCTTTGTTTTTCAAATAAGTTATTCTATAGCACTTTTCTAGGAATAGAAGTGGTAACTTTTAACTTGCTGCGTTGGTTATTATGTGAAAAATGCAACTAGGAGATGTGATTTGTTTGGTCTGCTCAAACTATTTCTGGGATTGTCCCCATACTCGTGCTTACTTGAGGGTACCCTTAAAAATATTGAAGTCATTTTATTTAAAAAGCAACTTATGTTTGAGTATTGAAAGTTTACTGTGAATATCTAAGGCAGGTTCATTATTAAACTGCAGCCAGATGGTTAATGACACAAAAACGTATTACTGGGTGGATAGTTTTCTTTTAATAGTGCAAAACCAGTTAAATAACTTAAACTCTGGGTAGAGGAAAACTACCTAAACATTGTGGCCAGCCACATCTGCATCTTTCTCTGACCATGGTGAAGGACATTCTGAACATTACCACTTAAAACTAACTTTTCTCTTTAAGGGTTCCTGAAATTGTGCCAGCTGACTCCAGGTCCACCCTGACCCCACAGCATAAACCATGCTGTGATGTCACAGCTACCATAGAACTCCAGGGTAGTGTTGGGCTGGCCCATGTGGGCTCAGGTAAGTCCTGGCTTTTTTTTTACCATTTGGCATTCTTTTCAAAGTTAGTTACCATTTCAATTTTATGTCATAAAGGAAAATAAGGCAAAACTTTGAAAATTGTGCCATATATGGGGGAAAAAATAAGTCTGTTTTCTAAATATCTATGAGCCAGCTCCAAATTCTAACCAACGGAGTTCCATAGTAGCTGTGAAGTCCCCAAGTTACATTAAGGTCTACTTCTGGCCCAGCTTATAGAGCTTTTAAGTTTTTAGCTAGTAATATATAATACACTAGCCTTCATTTACTGTTAGGTCGTCATGTTTTGGAAAAGTATGTTAACACTTTCCTTTATGTGTAATAGTATATCACTAGCCATTTCATTCACTCACTTTGGAATGTTAATTAAGTTTTATTAAGCTAATCTCAGAGCGTCTTCAACTGTCCTTTTATTTGCCTTCATAGCACAAAGGAGGAAGAGACAGAATGTGTAATATATGTTTGCTAAAATTTCAAAAAAAGTATTAAGAGAAAGGTGCTTCCAGTTACTCTTGGAGGCATTGTGAGGTGTCTGCAACCTAGAAAGAATGTATAGATTATCTCTTTATCTTCTCTTGGAACTGTTGAGTTTTTTTCCTGGCCTTCTATAAAGTCAGGGTTTTAGCACTTACATTTTTTTGTTGTCTTCCTGCCTACCAACTTCTGCCTTCTTCCTACTTTCCTTTTATCCCCTGATAACAAAAGGTGTTCAAATGCAATCCTATGTAAAGAACTCGGAGATTTTGTTTGTTTCTTCATATACTGTATTGCTTTTCCCCCTTCCCTAAGTAGAAAACATGTGATGGCTAAAACTTTAAATTATATGAGTTTGGGCCAAATCCTATTAAACACCATGTCTACAGCAAAAACCCATCTATGAATGCTCTGTCTAAACTTTGTCAGTAGATCTCTGAGCAGTGTGTAATAAAGACACAACAAAAATTTGCACAGTTAGTTCAGTAGCATTCTCATGAAATTTGATTTTTATAAACTTACTAATCTTTGTAGCTGAAAATCTACCACTCACTGAAACTGATGTATTAATTATGGTTAATGAAAAGAATGGAATTAAATATTCCCCAAACGTTGGACAAAAAGATGCTTTTCTTTTATATACTATTTTGTGCCTATACTTAAAAAGGTGTTTTTCATGCTTGGGAAGTTTGAAGAATTCAGTGCTGTCAGGAACCAAGAGCAGAGTTTGTGTTTCTCCTCATCTGTCTTCTATCTGTCTTCTGTATGACCCCCATGCTGGGAATGGTCAGCATGCCCTATCTGCAGTTTAATGCAGAGCACAGGGTAGGAAGGGGCCATTATGTGTTTTTTATATTTTGGATTAGGCCAAATAGAAATCCTGGTTGTATGTGTTTGTATCAGCTTTCTCGAGGTATAGTTCACATTCCATGCAATTGAAGCCCTGGTTATATTTTTAAGTAGCACTTAACATGAAGGCAGAGCTGTAAATCATAGTTCCAAAGCAGTTTGCTAACTGTTATGCTGTTTGGTCTGTGTTCCTCTCCTACCCCCATTGTGCTAATTAACTTGTAATTACAGAAATTCTTCAGAAGCATTAGAGGGACATCTTAAGAATTTCTAGAATGAGATTCTTCTAGACTTATGCTGTATGGCGAGTTAGTTAAAAATGATAAAGACAGTGATTTGAGCATCTCCCTTCTTCCAAGCGAAAGGTGTTTAGCTTTTGATGACCTCATCTTTGTCTTTGGGAAATAAAAAAATACATGAATCTCTACAAACACATACATACCTGGATAGGCATACATACACATATACTGTGCAGCTCTTCCTCTTTGTCTTTCCAGGTAAGTTGATCAGCCTCTTGGGTTGCTTTTGGAAGTGCTTGGAACATTTCTATGGGTAATACAAAGATATTTTATACATAGATCTATTTTTAGAGAAAAGCTAAAAACTATAGAAGGTGCGGTGATGCTGCATGTGCTTGGACTGGAAATAGTTAACAGTTTTTCACAGCACTGAAGGGAAAATTCATCGTCTTCTTTCAGAAATACTATAGAAACAAAAGGAGATGGAGTGAGCATGCTCAGTTCTAATAAAATAAACTCACAGTAAATTATTCAAAAAGTTAGTGGTCCCTATCAGATAATACTTAATTGTTCATTAAGTGAAGAATAAGTTTTAGAGTTCTTTATGTACTTGAATATAATAATTAGTAATAGAAACCATGGGTTTTTTTTGAGTTGGGGTTTTACTCTGTTGCCCAGACTAGAATGCAATGGCACAATCATGGCTTACTGCAGCCTTGAACTCCTGGGCTCCGGCGATCCTTCCGCCTCAGCCTTCCAAGTAGCCGGAATTACAGGCATGCACTACCACGCCCAGCTGATTTTTTGATTTATTATAGAGATGAAGTCTCGCTGCCCAGGCGGGTCTCGAACCCGCAGGCTCAGGCAATCATGGATTTGTTTTTAATTGAAGGAGCGGTTTCTTGTTAAGCCTTGGCCTTTTGGGAAGATTTATTGCCCTTGTCTAATGCCACCCTTGATTAAATTTTAGCCCTGACTTCTTTAGGGCACTGTCTTCATAAGAATGATTTGAAGCCATTTGTGTACAAGGGGTATGTGTGTACATAGTGGTAAATGTATCAACTCCATTCCTGTGAAAATAAAAATTCCTATAAAAAGACATTCTTTCTTAATATCATGAGTTTTTAACCTGGAAAATGTATCTTTGTGTTGAGGGCAGGGGTCTTTTATCTAGGGAGAGGATCTAGATTTGCTGAAAGGATATATGACTCAAGGGTTTGAAAACTTTTGAAGCTGGCGTTTTGTGGCTCCATGTTGTGATTTTAAAATGACCGTTTTGAATATGAGTCATGTTTTCACTGTCTCTGTACTTCTCATATTGCCTAGCATGGTGTTCTGTATGTCATGAGCATTCAGTAAATGTGAGAATAAAATGATCATTTTGATGTCTTGTTATCTTTAATAATGGTGTGAGAGTGTTGCATATACCAATCTGTTATATTCTAAGGACTATGTCTCTCTTAACTAATTTCTAATTCAGAATGGCAGTTGAAATGCTTTTTCAAAAGCACTTTAAGAATATTTTTAGCTAGTGTTGACATTTTACTCAACAAACAAATTTTTCTTGATGTAATTTGGGAAACACTTAAAATTATTTGGTCCTGCAATCTTGACTTTTTTTTTTT
Source organism: Carlito syrichta (assembly GCF_000164805.1). Taxonomy (NCBI): domain Eukaryota; kingdom Metazoa; phylum Chordata; class Mammalia; order Primates; family Tarsiidae; genus Carlito; species Carlito syrichta. Next base: position 188,592 of record NW_007249825.1, on the reverse strand, counting down.
TACAGCACTACTTGCAAATTGGAAGCTAATCTACACGTTTGTTTTTTGCCAAGGCCGTTTATTATCCATACTGTACCATACTGCTTAGTAGATAGAATTGCTGTTTTTATTTAACATTAATTTGTGTTAGGGTTAATAAAATGGTTCAGTGGAAATGGAAAGTTCCTTACAGATTTGGGCAAAAGTGATACTTGTTTTGTTCCCCCACCCCCAACTGGTTTGCAATGTCTTATTTTAGCATATTTTATTTGAAATCATATGGTTCAGTTTTTGCTTTATTAGTAATTCTTAACAGATATAAGGAAGACTTAGCTGTTAGAGAATCTGAAATCAAAATATTGCCAACTTGTACTTACTATGAAAATGGTTTCCATTGCTCTGAGTTGTTTCAAAGCTAACTGCAGTATGGAAAGCTCAGCATTTGTTTTGATACTGCTTTAGAAAGGCAGAAAGGAGCTTACTGCCAACTGGAAGCATATCCCTGTCTTCTTGATTTCTGCAGAGTCAGGATGAATGCAGGACCAGAGCCGGGGGCTCAGTGTCTTCTGGGAAGTCTAGTTTCTCATACTAGGTTACCTATGTTCAATCCAATTAATAGTTCCTCTAAACTCCACCAGAGCATGGAGCCAACACTGATGGTAAGTGTCTAACTAGACAGTCCTAGCACTCGACAGACATTTTTAAAAGAGAGAAGAATAAACTAATTTTTCTTACATTCTTCAGGACACTTATATGCCCCAGGATCCAGGAAGCACAGAGAAATACTTAAAGAGTTTGGAGTGATTGCTACAGGTTTGTGCTTTTTGAAGGAAAAAAAACAATTAAATGCTTTTTTATCTTGATGCTTATTTTAGGGGTTGTAGAAGGTGATTTAGCTTCTATAGAAGCATATAAGTCATCAGGAGGAGATATTGCACGTCAGCTCACTGCAGATGAAGTACGCTTGCTGAACCGTCCTTCTGCCTTTGATGTCGGCTATACTCTTGTACACCTGGCTATACGTTTTCAGAGGCAAGATATGCTAGCAATATTGCTTACAGAGGTGAGTATGGCATTTTGGTTAAATGCTTTGTCTTTTTTTTTTGAGTTGGAGTCTCCCTCTGTTGCTAGGTTGGAGTGCAGTGGCACGCTCATGGCCACTGCAGCCTCAACCTGCTGGGCTCAGGCGATCCTTCTGCCTCTGTCTTCCAAGTAGCTGGAATTACAGGCACATGTCACCATGCTTGGTTAATTTTTTGATTTATTGTAGAGATGAGGTCTTGCCAAGTTGCCCAGACTGGTTTTAAACCTGTGGGCTCAGGCAGTCCTCTTACCTTGTCCTCCCAAAGTGCTGGTTTTATAGGCATGAGCCACCGTGCCAGGCCTAAATGCTCTTTTATATTAAGGAAATCTGTTCTTAAGTTCTCATTTTTGAGGTTTTCCTTTACCCCCTTTAAAACTCCCATTAAACTTGAGAGACTCCAACAGTATATAATCCCTTTGGGTATATGCTTTTATTTTTATTTTATTTTATTTTTTTGAGTTGGAGTCTCACTCTGTTGCCCAGACCTGGAGTACAGTGGCCGCTCCCGGCCACCGCAGCCTCGACCTGCTGGACTCCGGCGATCCTTCCGCCTCAGCCTTCCTAGCCGGAATTACAGGCATGCGCAACCACGCCTGGCTGATTTTTTGATTTATTGTAGAGATGAAGTCTCACTGCCCAGGCGGGTCTCGAACCCGCGGGCTCAGGCAGTCCACTCGCCTCAGCCTCCCAAAGGCGCGGGATTATAGGCTGAGCCACCGAGCCCGGCTGGGTATATGATTTAAATATTTGAAAACTTGCAACGGTATTTGAAACATGATGTTTCAGGTACTGTTGTATCCTAGATACATCTGGAATGTATCTGTCATTCAGTCATTCAACTGACAGATATTTATTGGGTATCTACTGTGTGCTAGACACTGTGCAGAGAAGGGATAGTATTGTGAAGACATGGGCTCTTCCTTCATTGAGTCTCCCAAAAAATAGAAAAATGAACAGGTAATTCTGTGCAGCATGTACCCTGATGGATATAAGTGCCAAATGCTGTGTTCCAGTGCTTGAGTTTTGAAGTGTCCTCCTTCTTATTTAGATCTGGTAATACTTTAGCTAATATCAGAAGGAGAAGTCGGAGTTAGCCACATGAAGTGGGTGAGGAAGAGAGGGCAGTTATGGAAAGCATTTATGCAGGTACCAGAGCATGTGCTATTTGTGATGAATGCAGTGACTTGCAAACAACTCAGTGTGACTGAGATGGTAAGTGGGAACAGAGAAAAGGGAAGTGTGAAAGTAAGTAGGGGTTGGATTATGAAGGATCTTTGGTGTCAAGAACTTTTTTTTTTTTTTTTTAAGCTGGGGTCTTGCTCTGTCGCCCAGGCTGGAGCACAGTGGCACAATTGTGACTCACCACAGCATTGAACTCCTGGGCTCAGGCGATCCTTCCACTTCAGCCTCCCAAGCAGCTGGGATTATGGGTGCACTCCATCACCCCTAGCTAATTGTTTTGGTTTTTTTGTGAAGTTGAGGTCTTGCTATGTTGCCTAGGCTGGTCTCGAACTCCTGGGCTCAAGTGATCCTCCTGCCTTGGCTTCCAGAAGTGCTGGGATTACAGATATGAACCACTGTTGCCAGCCAGTGTCATGGAATTTGATTATTTCGAGGGCACTGAAAGGTGTTTAGGTAGAGGAGCAGGGAAGTAAGAAGAGCAAGTTGTGTTTTAGCTGCTGTGCATTGGAGAGGGATGAGCTTAGTTAGGAGGGCATGGTAGTGGTGCTGGCAAGAACTCTGTCAGTAGGGTAGTAGCTATGGAAATAGGAAGATGGAGGCGGATTTGAGAGAGATTCTGGACATGTTGTCAGCCTGAAGAAGGAGATTGATGGCATGTGGAGAGATGTGGTAGAGATCCAAGTTGATTCTGAGATTTCTGGCTTCGATAACTATGTAACTGCTGCAAATGATAATTTTTGCAAGTGAATTATCCAGATGTGACTGTAAGTTCCAGATTATTTTTTTGATGATAAGAGAAATAGAATAAAAGTAGAGTCATTAATTGTGGATTCAGATTTTGTTAGTATACATCTTCTGTGTTATACTTATATATATTTGTTTATTCAAATTTGCCAGTATTTGGTGACCTTTATGTACAGGGCCGTATATGAGGATTAAAAAATGTAATAGTTAGATGAAAACATGATTGCAGTGGCTAACCATTGTGTCCAGTTGGGCAAGATTCCTGTGCAGCTGGAGTGGAAGACCTAAGAGAATGAAGACCATGGTGACAACAAAGGGCAGGCTTACTGAGGATAAGGAAGAAGGGCCCGCTTCAAGTAGAGGGATCCGCGTTCTAGAACATGGGAGAGAACTGTTGGAGGCAGTTTCTGTAGTGTCTGATGTCTGGCTGCACTTGTGTCCTGGTGCAGAGTTGTGCTGTATATCGGAGAGGCCATCAACGTGGAGTTGTAGTTGCTGGTGGCAGGAGACAGAATAAAGAAGACATGTGTGATAGCATTAAAGTCTTTAGGGGGATTCATAGGTTCCCCTCAGGCAAGTAGAGGACTATTAAGGGGTTCTGGAGGGGCTGTCATAAACCACTGATCTCATGAGAGCAGTCTAGGGACTAACAGTGGGGTGATAATAGCACATTAGTGTATTTATTGCTATGTCACAAATTTGCTGGAAATTTAGCAGCTTAAGCCAGGCTCATGCCTATAATCCTAGCACTTTGAGAGGCAGAAGTGAGAGGCTTGCCTGAGGCCAGAAGTTCGAGACCAGCCCGGGCAACTTGGCGAGACCTTGTCTCTACAATAGATCAAACACTTAGCCAGCCGTGGTGGTGTACGCCTGTGGTTCCAGCTACTTGGAAGGCTAAGGTGGAAAGATCTCCTGAGTCCAGCAGGTTGAGACTGCAGTGGCTGTGAGCGTGCCACTGCACTCCAACCTGGACAACAGAGTGAGACTTCTCAAAACAAACAGACAAAAAACAGCAAACGATATTTGTTATCTCACACAATTTGTGAGAACTTGGAATCCAGGAGCCTCTTAGTTGAATGGTTTTAGCTTAAGAGGTCATGAGGTTGCAGTTAAGCTGGCCAGGGTTATAGTTGTTAAATGGCTCCACTGGGGACTAAAGGATCTGTTCTCACGCTCACTCATGTGGCTGTTGGCAGGAGGCTTCAATTTCTTGCCACGTGGGTGCATCCACAAGACTGCACCTGACATGGTAGCTGGTTTCACCCAACAAGTGATCTGAGAGAGGGAGAGAGTGATGCTGTGTCTTTGATAAACAAATTGAGAAAGCACCTTCCAGTTTGCTGTGTTCTTTGGGACGTGTAGACTGGCCTTGGAACAATGTAAGAGAGGTGGAAGGGGGTCGTTTCGGGTAAAAAGCAAAACTGGTAACAGAGTTAGTCTCAGTGAGTAGGAACTCCAAAGGCCAGAATAAAGGAGTTAGCAGGAGACTGGAAGTGAAGGAGTCTGGAATAAATTTAGGCTAAGGTTCTTTAGCCACGTTAACTTTGGGAATGAGACTAGGAGAACATTGAATTTGGGGATATGTGTCTGGGGCAGGGATTTTCATTGGGTTTTATGTCATGGACCCTCTGTTGATCATTTGGTGGAATTTATGGACTACTCAAACTGTTGTTTATAAATGCATTAAAAAAAATAGAATTACAAGGGAAATCAGTTGTATTGAAACATAGTCACCAAAATACTAAGCCAAACTTGAAATATATAAGAAAATGCATTTTAATATCAGCAAAAAGTTAGTGAAAATGAAGGATTTAAATTTAATTGAAACAAAATTCTCATTCAAGTTCATGGGTCCTAAAGGTTAGAATGACTAGCCTAAGGAAATGATTGAGAGCCATAAGGTTGAAGAAGTGAGCAGATGAGAGGCAGATTTCAGGGGCATGTCCTTCTTAAGGATGGTGGTGGAAGGGGGAGACTTGGCCAGGTTTCTCTTGGAATATTTGTAGTAGTCAGGGCTCTGTCCAGGTGGTTTTTGGAAAATTCTTCCCGGCATTTGGGAGAGGAGCTGAGGGCTAGCAGATTTGGAATAAGTCATTTTTAAATTTACTTTTGAGATTCATTTTATCAGTGTTACTTGCGAAATAGTCAATTCTATCCCGAAAATATTTGATATTTGGTTTTGTATATTGAGAGTTTTCATGTTTACTGGTGATCCTGGCCAGTGAAATCTAGTAGAAGTGAATTTTTTGCAGGAGTTTCCAAAATGGAGAGTCAGTTGTGTATGCAAGAGTTTTTGAACTACTGCTCCTTTATCTTACTAGCAGTTGCAATCAAGATGTCCACGTATAGTATGTAGAGGACACTACCAGTAAGCCTTCTTCTTCAAGTGGCTTACTGGAAGAACTGCTGCTTCAGACCCCACAGGTGACTGGTAGGCTGCTTTTGGGAAGGTTGTCCAGATTGGCGACATCAGAGAACAGAGCTCACTGGCTCACTCGATTAGCGCCACACTCTCTTCCTGGCTAGGGGATTCTCACCTTTGGTTTCAGAATTTTGTGTATGTACCTTTTTTGAGCCCCACCAACTGACTATGGCTGAATTGTAAAGTTAAATCTTTCCACCGTTGTTTGCTGTTAAGCATTTAAGAAGATTTGTGGTTTGTTGTATTTCCTCGCTCAGGGGCCTCTGCAGTAGTGCTCACTGCAACAGTGCTCACACCTCCCTCCTTTCAGGCTGGACTTCAGAGGCTGGCAGTCTGTGTTTAAACTTGGAGATGCCAAATGCTTCTTAAAAAATTCAGAATGGTAACAAATGGAGAGTGTGAAGGGTTTTGAGGTCAGTGGGAACTAACCCTTTAAATATCACACTTTTCGTTTTTCCAAGTCAGGCTACTTGAAATGTGTGGGAGACGACTGGAGTTTTCCCTGTGAGCTGTAGCTCCTTGTTTTTAAAGGATGGTTTTATTGGGTGTATGGTGTCTGTCGAGTCTGTTTAAGTTTAGGTTTTTTGTCCTCCATTCCTTCCTGTGGTGTACCTTTATGAACGGCACCCTTTTACAGAAATGTTTATGTACATCTTTGAGTATTTCATTGAAACAGATTACCGAATCAGGGCAAAACATTTTAGAGCTGTTTTTCTGAAAAGTTGTACGGATATATGCTTTCATTAGTAAGGAATTAATACCCAATACGTTTTAAGATTAAAGTAGTAACCTTGAGTTATGTATTACTGTTTCTGCTTCCGTTTGTGAGATGAGAAGAAAGTTTCTTTGCATTTTAGGTGTCTCAGCAAGCAGCAAAGTGTATTCCGGCAATGGTGTGTCCTGAACTGACAGAACAAATCCGGAGAGAAATAGCTGCCTCTCTTCATCAGAGAAAGGGGGATTTTGCTTGCTATTTTCTAACTGACCTTGTAACATTTACATTGCCAGCAGGTAACTCCAAAATCTAATGTGAAAACAAATTTTCATTTTATTATAGTTACTGTTGTATGTATGGGTGAAGCATGTTTTTGTTAGAGAGCAGATAACTTAGCTTCTGTATGCAAGTCTGACACTATCCTGTGTATGCTGAAAGTGACCAGTACAAGGACTACTTGTAAATGAATGATTGCATTATCTGAGAGGAATCCAGTGGCTGATAATAGCTGATTTCTTTTTGGGCTTTAGATTTTAAAAATCCGTTTTGCCCATTTATTTTTCTTTTGTATTATTTTAGAATTTTCCTTTTAAAGTCTCCTTTTAAAAAATTATATTGCCTTTTCATGTTTTTATGTTATTTTGAAATTAGATAGCTATTGGTACCTGGTATTAAGAGATAGGATAAGAACATGGATTGTTGATGGGCAGAGTCAGGTTATTTGAATTAAAGATACTGGCATTCTTTTTAATGTATCATTCCTTTTTTATTATATTTATTTCTACTATATTTGCGAAGCAACTTTTCATTTTTCAAATCATTGACAGTTGAAAATGTCTTCTAGAATGCTTTCTGTCAATTGGTATTGAGTAAGTACATCAAATGCCAAACGTTTCTAAAGAAAAACTTTCACCTGATATCTGAGTGTTTTAAATTTTTATATTCAGATGTAAATGGGGTATTTACAAATAACAAAAGATAATAACTAAGTCTTCTGAACTCAGAGCAAATTTTATTTGAAATATAGTCACTTTGTATATTTGAGCTTACTCCAAATGATTAGATTTTTATTTTGTATTGAAAATGGCCTTTTCTTAAATTATTTTTAAGGGTAATGCTTTTTACTCCAAGATACTCAATATATTAAGTAGTCTGAATAGAGCATAGAATATTTGAGGGTAATGACAAAAATACTTGTGTGCATGGTTCATTAACTTTTACAAGAAGATTCTCAAGTCTGAAAATAATAGAGCTGAGCACAAGTTACCAGCATGAGAAGGGAACAAACAAAAACTTGTATGTAGTTATTGGTCCAAATGTTATTTACATTATTTTAAAATAAATCAGTGTTTAGATAATGAATTACAGAGAATATTTTACGTCATGTGCACATGTTATACATGCATATTTAAAAAAAAAACTCTTGATAATCTTCAGTGGAAAGGAAGTTAGTTTAGAGGAAGTTATTATTAGATGCTGGTATTACATTTATCATATTATGAAACAAAAGGAGATCTTTTCAAGTCTGCTGTTTCTTTGTAGACATTGAAGACTTACCTCCAACAGTCCAAGAAAAACTATTTGATGAGGTGCTTGATAGAGATGTTCAGAAAGGTAAGAATGGGATTAATGAGCATAATTTACCTTTCACCTGATCAAGGTATGGAGAGATTTAACATATAGTCAACTTTTTTCATTTAAATTTAATTTTTTTTTAAGTTGGGGTCTCACTCTGTTGCCCAGGGTAGAGCACGGTGGCATGATCATGACTTCTTGCAGGCGAGCCTCCTGCCTCAGCCTCCGGAATATCCGGGACTGCAGGTGTATGCCACCACCCCTGGCTGAGTTTTTGGATTTTTTGTAGAGACGAGTTCTTGCTGTGTTGCACAGGCTGATCTTGAACTCCTGGGCTCAAGCAGTCCTTCTGCTTCGGCCTCCCACAGTGCTGGGATTATAGGCTTGAGCCACTGCACCCAGTCCGTTTTTATTTTAAAGATGTAAAGTCTTTTTTTTTTTTTTTTCTGAGTCGGAATCTCACTCTGTTGCCCAGGCTAGAGTGCGGTGGGACACTCATGGCCACCCCAGCGTCAACCTGCTGGGCTCCGGTGATCATTCTGCCTCAGCTTTCCAAGTAGCTGGAACTACAGGCGCGTGCTACCACGCCTGGCTAATTTTTAATTTTTACTGTAGAGACAAGGTCTTGACAAGTTGCCTGGACTGGTCTCAAACCCACGGGCTCAGGCAATCCACTCACCTCGGTCTCCCAAAGTGCTGGGATTATAGGCTGAGCCACCGAGCCCGATCACATGTGAAGTCTTTACGAGCAGTGTCATACTGTTAAAAATGCTCATTTCCAGGTCTTTACAATGATAGAGTGACTAAATGATGAAAAATACAAATGTTTTGAAACCTTGGTTCTCTAATTTCTGTTCTGGAATGCATATATTTCTATATTAAACATTTTTAGAATATAATAAAGAATTTAAAAGTTGAGTAAGTTATTCTAGAGCCATAAGATGTTTCAACTATTCAAAGAGTTGATATTTCACGTCATATTTATTAAGTAAATTACATATAAACCTTTTTCCATGTAGAAAATAGGTTCTTCCCCCTTGAAGTATTCTCTAATTTCATAGACATACAGATGAGCATGTTATTTAAATTCCTCTTACAGAATTAGAAGAAGAATCTCCAATTATTAACTGGTCCTTGGAATTGGCTACACGTTTGGACAGTCGACTATATGCACTTTGGAACCGGACTGCAGGAGACTGCTTGCTTGATTCAGTACTACAGGCTACCTGGGGCATTTATGACAAGGACTCAGTGCTTCGGAAGGCCCTGCATGACAGCCTGCATGACTGTTCACATTGGTAAACTGGCATCCTTCCTTCTCTGTTTTTTTTTTTATTTTTTGTGAGTCAAATGCTTGACGTTATTGGGTGGGGATTTTTAAAGAAATAAAATGTAAACCTTTTATAAAAATGTTAACATTATTAATACTTTAATATTTATTATTTACAAACTAAATATAATAATACATTTATAATTATTTTTCTTATGGTATACAATTGAAGAGCACAAATTCCTCATACACAAAGACATAAAATTCATTTTCTTGGAAACATCCTTCCCTGTTTCAATCCAGGAGTGCACTTGCTAGACATTTCCTTGTTGTGGTAGGATACTTTTCATCTCATCTGATATATTTTCTTTTTTCTTTTTTCGAGTCTGGGTCTCACTCTGTCTGGAGTGCAGTGGCATGATCGTGGCTCACTGCAGCCTCAACCTCCTGGGCTCAGCCTCCTGAGTAGTTGGGACTACAGTCATGCACCACCATGCCTGGCCAATTTTTTGAACATTTTTACAGAGACGAGGTATAGCGATGCTGCATAGGCCGGTCTTGAACTCCTGGGCTCAAGTGATTCTCCCACCTTGGCCTCCCAAGGTGTTGGAATTAAAGGCATTAGCTACTGCACTTGGCCTCAGTTATATTTTCTGTGGAAGCTAAATAAGACAACTTTTTGGTTTTGAACATGGTTTTTATACTTTTTTTTGCTAAACTTTAAACTAGAAACATTTGAAGCTTTTTTTTTGAGTTGGAGTCTCACTCTGTTGCCCATACTGGAGTGCAGTATAGTCTCATAGCCACCCAGCATCGCCCTGCTGGGCTCAGGTGATCCTTCCCCCTCAGCCTTTCAAGTAGCCGGAACTATAGGTGTGTGCTACCATGCCTGGCTAATTTTTTGATTTATTGTAGAGATGAAGTCTCGTCAAGTTGCCCAGGCTGTTCTCGAACCCGTGGGCTCAGGCAATCCCCTCACCTTGGCCTTCCAAAGTGCTGGGTTTACGGACTTGAGCCACTGCGCCTGACCCATTTGAATCTTTAAAATGGAAACATTTATTGTTTCTATGAGATAGAAACAATGTTTTGAACATTCCAAATACAGAATTTAAATTATAATAGGCTTAGGTATTAGTAAGGTCGTTGTTCATATTTTAAAGTAATTATTATTTAATGTTTTCAACTAAGACATGATAATTCACATTGTAGGACAAGTTTTTTTTTTTTCCCCTGGGGATGGGAGTCTTTTTTTTTTTTTTTTTTGAGTTAGGGTCTCACTCTGTCGCCCAAACTGGTTGCAGTGACTGCTCCCGGCCACCGCAGCCTTGACCTGCGGGGCTCCGGCGATCCTTCCGCCTCAGCCTTCCGAGTAGCCGGATTTACAGGCATGCGCTACCACGCCCGGCTGATTTTTTATTTATTGTAGAGATGAGGTCTTGCCAAGTTGCCCATGTGGGTCTCAAACCCGCGGGCTTGGGCAGTTCACTCACCTCGGCCTCCCAAAGGCACGGGATTACAGGCTGAGCCACCGAGCCTGGCTAGGTTGGGAGTCTTAAGATTTCATTTTTAATTTTTTTGGCCAATTTTCAAACCCAAAGAAAACTTAAGGAAGAAAAAAACAAAACGACAACAAAAAAAACCAGTGCAGTGGTTCTTGGTGTTTCCTTTGTTCAGTTGACCAACTGTTAACATTTTGCTACACCTGCTGCATCTTTTTTTTTTTTTTTTTGGTAGTTTTTTGCTCTGTTGCCCAGTCTGGAATACAGTGGTATAATCCCAGCTCACTGCAGCCCCAAACTCCTGGGCTCGAGTGATTCTCCTGCCCCAGCTTCCCAAGTAGCTAGGACTACAGGTGTGCATCACCACGCGTGACTAATTTGTTTATTTATTTTGTAGAGATAGGGCTTGCTATGTTGTCCAGGCCAGTCTTGAACTCCTGAGCTCAAGCAGTCCTACCTTGGCCTCCCAGAGCGCAGGGATTACGGGCATGAGCCACTGCACTCAGCCACCTGTTCTCTCTCTGCATACATAAACGCTCCCCTGGGCCAGTTGGTTTTAGCTATCATGATGCTTTACCCTTCAATATATCAATATTCATCTTTCCATAACAAGAATATTCTCCTACCCAGTCACATTCCCATTACTACAGGTGGGTCTTGCGGGTGTTGTCTTTTTCCTAGTAGTGAGTTTTTTAAATAACACATTTGTGACTAGTAACAATTGCTTTCAGGCTTGTGCTATCTTGATCTTCAAAGTTGACAGTGGCAGTAGGTTACCTTATGAGTCTGAGTTGCCATGGATGTATGTATCAAGACTAGAATTCTGAGGTGGTTATGAGGTATTTGGAGTCCCCACAGTGTAGCAAAGTAGGGAGAAGTAAGGTCTGAGGTAGTGAATGGGCTAGGTAGAGGGAATGACTGCTAGAGTGAGAGGGCACTAAGCTGTTTGCTTACAGCCACTAGTAAGAGTTGTTGCAGCAGAACTTTCAGATGATGTTTCAGGAGTGAGGACCTAGAGGTGGCATATGGTCGGGCATCCCAAAACAAAGTGTGCCTTGGCATTTGCCTCCTCCGATCCCTGCCACTGGGGATCTTTGCCTGATGTCTGACAGTTCAGGCATAGAAAGCAGCATTGATTACAGTGATAACACCCACGGGAGTCCTTATGGTGTTGTGAGGGTATGGTGAGGCTGACGATTATATAGTGGGTTGATAGTAAGTATTGTTGCCGTGGATTCCAGAGTTCAGTGGCATATGTCAGATATAATAGCCTTAATGAATAATCCTTACATTGCTACTGTATTGAGTTGTGGTTCATTTGCTCACTGGGCTTGTGTATAACTATCAGAGGGCAGAATGAGAGAGAGGGTGAGCAGTCTTTGATCCTCTCCTGGACCAGGAGAGGAGGAGCCAGCGCGCCATTTGTGTAGTCTCCTTTTTAAGCTGCTCTTTGATGAGTTGTGCTTTGTACATCATCCCCATCAACTGGGATGAGCTGTTTTAAGTCATGTAAAGTATCTAGTAAAAACTAGGAAAGCAGTTTTCTTTTAACCCCTTCACCCACTGCTTCAGGATAGGTGACTTATGTGTTTGTAGCTGTGCTATTCTGTTGGACGTCCACGATTGAGCTGACTTCCGTTTTCAAGTCTAAATATATTATCATTGTTATGTCCGTCCAGTTTTTCAAAGGGGCATGTGGGGACAATTAATGCGAATGGGAAAAATACATCAATCCAAGTCTTTCAGAATTACAACTTTTTTGTTATTATTTGGTAGGATTATCTGTAGCTTTGTATTGTAATTTTATTTTTCAGTGTAACCTGCTGAAAATGCTGTTTGTGTACAGACAGATAAAGAATACAGATTTAACCATGACCTCTTTAAATACATGTAGTTAATACCCAGCTACGACCCGGGTAGATATAATAAAATTGTTAAAAAGTAAGTTAACATATCTAAACAGTTTTTAAACCCGAATTTCAATTTATTCTTCTTTAGCACATTTATTACAGCATAATTTGTTTTACCATAAAAGGCATTTGCTTTAAGCATACAGTTCAGTGATTATTATTCAATTTACGGAATTGTGCAACAGAATTATAGAACATTTTCATCACCACAAAAATAAACCTTGTGTCTTTTTCCAGTGTTTTCCTCTTCCCATTACCCTCCATCCCCAGGCAACTACTCATCTTATCTTTGTCTGTATATTTGCCTTTTCTGAACATTTCATATAAATGGATTCATAAAAGATGTGGTATTTTTGTGACTGACTTCTTTCGCTTAGCATCATTTTTAATTGTAATGTGTCAATATGTATCAAGACTTTGTTCCTTTTGTAACTGATTAATATACCATTTTTCAGATATATGCCCCATTTTGTTGATGTATTCACCATTTGGTGAACATTGGGATGTTTCCACTTTTGGCTGCTGTAGATAATGCTAATGACAGTTCATGTATAAATCTCTGTGAGACAGTATGCTTTGCTTTCTCTTTTACTGACATATAGGAGAATTGCTGCTCATAGTAGATCTGTGCTTAACAGTTTAGGAAACTGCCAAACTATCTTCTGTGGTGTCCGTACCATTTCACATTCTTACCAGCAGTGTATGAAGATTCCATTTTCTTTATATTCTCACCACATTATTGTTTGCCTTTTTTATTATCGCCTTTCTTGTGCACATGAAGTTGTGTGAGTGTATTTTGAGATGACATCTCGCTATGTTGCCCAGGCTGAGCTTGAACTCCTTGGCCCAAGTGATCCTTCCACCTCAGCCTCTGAAGAAGCTGGGATTATAAGTACATGCCACCATACCAGGCTCTTGCGATTTTGACCTGCATTTCCCTAATAACTGATGATATTGAGCATCTTTTCATGTATTTATTGTCATATAACTTTGTAGGTGAGATGTCTTTTCACATCTTTTCCTCATTTTTACAGGGATTGTCTTATTGGTCTGCAGGCGTTCTTTCATGTGTGAGGTCCCTCATTGGATGTATGCTTTACAAGTAATTTCTTCCATTCTGTGGCTAGTCTTTTCATTTTAATAACTTTTTAAGTTAATTGAATTTTATTGTCTTTTGAAGTGCAAGAGTCTTTAATTTTATGAAGTTCAGTTTAGTAATGTTTTTCCTTTACCACACATGCTTTTGCTGTTGTATAAGAAATCTTTTTCTTAGCCTAAGGTCATAAGGATTTATTCCTATGTTTTCATCTAAGAATTTTATAGTTTTCACTTTTGTGTTTAGGTCTGTGATCGATTTTGAGCTAAAATTTAAGTTGTGAGGTGTACAGTTCTAAATTCATTTTTTTTTGGTATATAGATATCTAGTTGTCCCAGTACCATTTATTGAAAATACAGTTTTTCCTCATTCTGTTGCCTTGGCAATTTTGTTGGAAATTAATTTGACCATAAAACTAAGAATTTGTTTCTGGGTTCTCGTTATTTTCCCATTAATCTATAGATCTATCCTTATGTCAACACTGGATGGACTCTCTGGAGGTTTGTAGCTTTGTAATAAGTTTTGAAATCAGAGTGCAAGTCATCTGACCTTGTACTTCTTTTTAAAGATTGTTTTGGCTATTCTAAGTCCTTTGGATTTTCATATAACTTTTAGGGTCCAGCTTACCAATTTTTTGTAAAAAAGACAGCTAGGATTTTGATTGGGATTGCCTTGAATTAACAGAGTAATTGAGGGTGGTGGTATTGCCAGCTTGACAGTATTGAACATGGAATTGATTTTTGAATGTTAGACCAACCTGGTATTCCCCTGCCATTTGGTCATATGTTGCTGGTTTTGGTTTGCTTGTCTGTTCTTAATTAGATCCAGGTAGCTTCAGAGTTTAGGTCTTGGTGTGGTTTCGATAATAATTTTTTTTTTTTTTTGGATTTGGAGTCTCACTCTTGTCACCCAGCCACTGCAGCCCGACCTACTGGGCTCCAGTGATCCTTCTGCCTCAACCTTCCAAGTAGCTGGAACTACAGGCACGTGCTACCATGCTCGGCTAATTTTTGATTTATTGTAGAGATGAGGTCTCGTCAAGTTGCCCGGGTGGGTCTCGAACCCACGAGCTCAGGCAGTCTGCTCACCTCGGTCTCCCAAAGTGCTGGGATTACAGGCTGAGCTACCGAGCCCGGCCTCCATATTTACACTTTAAAACATTTGGAATTGTGATTAAAAAACCCTGTTACCTGGAACATGAAAACTGTTTTTTAATGACCTAAGAGCTAAACCTCTGGAACGTTATGTTTTAGTCCTTTTAGAAAATAAATGATATATTAACTTATTTTCTAAGGAACTTTCTTTAAATTACTGTAAAAAAAACCTTGCGATCCCAACACTTAACTTTTCTATGCTGGAACTCTCCAAACAGCAACAGATTGTTTGCTTGTCTTTTGTTTCTTTTATCTGGAATTCAAATGCATAAAAGAGAAATGCGATGTCATAAATAGGTTAAATGTCTGTCTTCACTTCAGAGGTCTTAGCTGGCTTGTTTTATAGGAGAGTGACCCACCATTTTGAGCATAATTATTTCTGAATTTAATTTTTATACTTGATGCAAAGAAAAATAATAGAGTTTGTTTTTAGTAAGTCAGTATTAAATATAAAAGAATTATGTTTGTAATTGCAATGCTTTTTTCTTCTTTTGGCTGATCAGGTGATGAGCAGGGAGAAATAATTTTATTCATAGAAATCTCAGGGAAGTGATCTTGATGCTCTTGTGAACACATAGGCTATTTCCCATCTGTTGTTTATATGTGATCAAACAGTGATAACAGTGATGGACAAATGTGGTTTTTGGAGTTTGTAAACCAGCAGTAGTCAAGAGTGATGAGTAACAGTTCTCGTCACTGGTGTCTGGAGTTTTATTAAAGTCTGAGGGGTGGCGGATCAAGTCCCGGCTGAAGATGTTAAAAAATGCCCGTGGGATGGAGGCATTTCTCCTTTGAAAAACTAATGAAATTATTCGTTATATATTTTTATTATTAAGATTAATAAACGATTACTCTTCACGTGAGCTGCTTAAAGACTTCCGCTAAATAAACGATTGGAACAGTAAATGTACTGTTCATAGAAGGTTTATTTTTTACTGTCTTGCTTTTTAGGTTTTATACACGCTGGAAAGATTGGGAATCGTGGTATTCTCAGAGCTTTGGTTTACATTTTTCCTTGAGAGAAGAACAGTGGCAAGAAGACTGGGCATTTATCCTCTCTCTTGCTAGTCAGGTAAGGATGCGTCAAGCCTCGTTGCTTCTATGAGAAAAATACGTCACATGGTCCAGTTTCCTCGAGCAAACGATGCTGGGGGCAGTGTGGTACCAAAAAAAGAGTGCTTGACTTGATGTCTGTTGACTTGGGTGCTCGTTGTGAGTGCTGCTTGTCAAATAGGTGACCATAGCAAGTCCTCACTGCAGAAGATGAAGAGTAGTGCGTTTCTGATATCAAATGAAACCTGTTGTGTTGGCGGCTCTACACACTTAGATCATCTTGAGGTTGCTCTTCGTCCCTTCAGGCATAGGCGCCTTTGTGCCTGTTCACCCTCCTCCGACTTAGTTCCTGTTCTGTGTCTGAAGTGGGGGCTTCCTCGGGATTACTGAGTTTGTACAGTGCACTTGCTTGCTGTTGCTGAGCTGTCAGGTCCCGAGGAGCCAGTCATCAGACTTCATAATGCTCGCCTGGGTGAGGCTGCATTGTGTGACGCAGGCAAAGGCAAAGGCAAAGGTGCAGACTTGCTCACTTTGAGCTAGCTACCTACCATCTGTAGGAATGTGTCCTACTTAATGTGGGAGTGAACTCTTCCAGTGCTTGCTAACACAGTCTTTTTATAAATGGTGCCTTCCTGTAACACAGAACTCTGTAGGGTTGTCCCTTAGGCTCCTGGTTTCATGCTGTATTTTGTGAAGCACCTTCAGTCTACCAAACTGTAAAGTTCAGATACATGCACAACCACCCTTTTTCTTTCCAGAAAGCACCATAGTTCCTTAGAAGGTTCAGAAAGAAATACCTTGTCTTTGGGCCATCTGGCGAGGATTCTCAGTGACTGCTTTACATCTGAGACATTTACCTCATGGCCATGTGCTATCAGAATCATTGCAGATAGACCCATGTGTTGTTAGTATTTATGAGTCAGGTGATACTGCTGGTTGAAGTTGTACGAAATGACAAAGCTTATCTTTTCATTTCAGGAGGACTTTGTTGTCGGTAGTATTTTTGCTGCTTTTCACAGGTAGTTTAACCAGAACGTGATTATATAAAACATCCTCAGCTATCTGAATCACTGGTTCCTGAGATTGGAAAGTTAGTAGTAAAGGTGAATAGCGAGGAGTTGTCTCAATATATTCATCACGTCTCTCTGGTATGTGAGTTTGAAGTGAATGAAGCTTGTGTATAGCTTTGTAGATTTCTTTCACAGCTTTATTAGACTTCACTATTCGAAGAGTCAAAAGGTTCTTTAACAGTATTTTTTTCTTAACGTGAACTGTGATGATATACTAAAAAAGGTAGTATTTACACGAGTTTTTAACGATAAATTGCCCTTCTTTTTTTTTGTTCTATACAGCCTGGAGCAAGCTTGGAACAGACACACATTTTTGTACTTGCACATATTCTTAGACGACCAATCATAGTTTATGGAGTAAAATATTATAAGAGTTTCCGGGGAGAAACCTTAGGATATACTCGGTTTCAAGGTAAGCCGTTAGCCAAGCATTTTACAAGTCTCTTATGTTGTAGTTTGCAGTCACATACTTAAGTTACTAACTGATGAGCAGGATCAGAGAGTGGCTCTTGGATGTCAGGCGAGAGTAGCGGATGGAGGAGTGTGGACCCGGGAAACGAGGGAGCTGGCTGTTGAGACTTGTGACCCTTGGGATTTTCTTCTCTCTTTTCAGGGGTTTATTTGCCTTTGTTGTGGGAACAGAGTTTTTGTTGGAAAAGTCCTATTGCTCTGGGCTATACAAGGGGCCACTTCTCTGCTTTGGTTGCCATGGAAAATGATGGCTATGGCAACCGAGGTGCTGGTGCTAACCTGAACACCGATGATGATGTCACCATCACGTTTTTGCCTCTGGTTGACAGTGAAAGGAAGCTCCTCCACGTGCACTTCCTTTCTGCTCAGGAGGTAGGCAACATGTTTCTCTTGTGAACTTCTTACAGCGGGAGTAACCGGGACCTAGCCTGAGGGGCCTTCCGGGTGTGGCTTTATCTGCACTACCAGTTAAATTTCCTTAAATACCAGTTCTCCTTTGAAATTGACTTTTTCCAAACTGCTGTTTGGGGACCACCAAGGAACTAAAGGTGAAGTCCCTGGGGAAAAGGGTGTTGTGGTAGAAAGATGGCAGTAAGGGCAGAAGAGAAGCCAGTCTTGATCTGAGGGAAGAGTGTTTTAAGACTTGAAAGCCCAGTTGTGGGGTAAGGGGGGTCAGCGGTGATAAGGGTGGGGGCAGAATACATCAAAGGCCTCTTAAAGCTTTGGCTTTTACCAGATGGGCTGAGGCTTGCTCATGCAGCGGTAGCGGTGGGGCCACCAGGTGAAGCTGCTGCAGACGCACGGGAGTGGCGGTGGTGTGGCCAGGCAAGGGGAGGCGGGAAGAATGCTGGAAAGAATGCTCTCTCGGAATGCCCACGCTCTGGTAAAAGTATCAGTCTTTTATTTAACGGACTAGCGATTATCATGAAATGTTTATAATCACATTAAGAGAAGAAATTTAATGGACCACAAGTTGTATGACTTCAGGCTGTACATAATTTGCTGAGTAAACTGACCTTGTTATGTGCTTGAAACGGACTGACTTTTTCTGGCGTTTTCTTGGCCAGGATTAGTTTTATTAGAACATTTGCTTTTTGCTGTTGTATCAAGCAGATGACCCTAGGGGGCGCTTCCCTTTAGTTTTTTTTCCTGAGAATTTTCCTATTGGTGTCTTTTAAAATTTAACCAAACTGGGGTTTAATGATAAAACTGTAAGAGGTTGAAAGCGTGTCTGAAGTTTGTTGCCTTGGCCTTTATCGCCATCATCTCAGCTGAAGGTTTCTCTGTGAAATTCCTGTTCCGTTGCTGATCTCTTGTGTTATTTCCCCTTTTCTCCGCACGCCTCTAAAAGCTAGGTAACGAGGAACAGCAAGAAAGACTGCTCAGGGAGTGGCTGGACTGCTGTGTGACCGAAGGGGGCGTTCTGGTTGCCATGCAGAAAAGCTCTCGGCGGCGAAATCACCCCCTGGTCACGCAGATGGTAGAAAAATGGCTTGACCGCTACCGACAGATCCGGCCCTGCACATCCCTGTCCGATGGAGAGGAGGATGAAGATGATGAGGATGAATGAGAAAGACCAAACAACAGAATACCAAGGCATCAGATCTGTTATGGCCCCAGTTGGTGTGGCGCTGCACGCAGAGTATGCAGTATGGCATGAACCAAGCCTGGTGGAATCTGCTCAGCAGTGTTTTTCTGCTCCACACCCGAAGGAGAGAACGCACTTGCTGTGTGAGGAGACAGAACTTTGGTTGGACTAGTTTGTAAAAAACTAATTTTATTAAGACAACTTTTTTCCTTTAAAATTGTAAATCTGTCTATAAATGTAACGCATGTGGTTGTGTAAGAAATTGTGTAATAGGAGAAGTTGTACCAGCATCTTCACATTATTGAGATTTTTTTTCCCAGCATGGGCACTTACAAAAGCACATGGCAGACGACTCTTTGTTCCTTTGAGATATTCTTTTTATAGTAGAACCTGGCATTCTACTTCACCTTAAAAGAGCCATTTAAGTCTCAGAGATCTGGAAACTTTTTGTACAAATTTCCCACAGCAAAACATGAAAATAAACAAGCTTTTATTTTATTATTAATCTAGTTACTGTTGTGCCCGATAAAATAAAATCAAATCTTTTAGGAACAAACTACAAGAAAAGCTAAGAATTTTTTTGAGTAAACTCATATAGACGTTTTCTTGTTTTGAAGAGGGTTTTGGTTCCTATTATTTTGTCTTTTAAAAAAGTTTTCTGATATGCCCCTTTCTAGTACTTATGTATTTATTTGTTTGGAAGAGTGTCCTAAAATGAAGGTTCTTATTCCAGACTCTGGGCAGTGGTCTGTTTGAGTAGTTGTTCCCTTGATGGAAAGGGAACAAACAAGCCCACTTGCCACTAGATGGATTGTGTGAAATTTGCTTGGACTCCTTCAACAATGTTCTCCCAAATTGCCATGCAGAGGGTCTTGGATTCTTCCTGTCTTTTATCATCACCTCTGCTCCTAAGCAAATTTTGTTAGAAAGGGCATGCCTTTGCTTAGGGAGATTGGGAATACCAATTCCGTACAGAATAAAAATTTTAAAAACGCAGTAAGGTGGTAAATGCATTGTATGATGAATTTCTCAGTGTATAGTCTGAGAATCTTTGCATGTTGGTTGATTGTGGCCATTCTTAAAGTTAAAACCATAATCTTAGGTAGAAGAATTTTTTATAAAAGTGTTATTTGACCACTTCAGGTATACATTCAATACTGGGTAAAAATTTCAGATCTCAGGAACACAGAAAGACTTAGTGTCCTGAAAGCACTTTCTAGGCTATGGATGTGGCAAGGAATTTGGAAAGAAGTTACACACACACACACACACACACACACACACTTTGTTCCTCCCCTGTGATAAAAAGGCTGTGAAAACCTTCAAGTATTTGCTTTTTGATTTGTTCAGTTGGTATTGAAATGTGCACAACCTTAAATTTGGCGCCAGAATACTAAAAAATAGAAAAATACCCATGAGCTGTCATGTCTATAGTTCTTTTCCCTACCCGAAAATTCAGTAAAAGGTGTTCCCAGGATGAAAGGATCATTTGTGCTACATGCTGACACTTGTAGGAAATTATTTTTGCAGGATTCTGTATAGATGAATTTTGATTTAATGATAAATGTTACTGTTCCAAGTGGTTAACGTTTTCTTACAGATTGACTATATGGTTTGCTTTTGTTTTGGTCAATAATAGTTAATAACCAACTTTTTAGGAATTAGTGGCATCCTGACCACCTAGCATCTATAGCAGCCTTTCTCCATGTTTGAGGGTAGGTAATTCTTTAGCGGGCAGTGATCCTGTTCTAGTTGTCCGTTAAGCAGAAACTGCCCTCCCAATCGAAGAAGCCAAAGAGGAATGTGAGCAAAAAGCATCTAGTCTGGGTCTACGTTGCAGCCACCTTGTCTCGAGAATTACAAGCTCAGTACTTCACTTCTACCTGTGTGGTCTGGTGAGTGTCATTTCCCGAGTGCCCTTTTATTTATTTATTTATTGCCAGTGACCCTGACCACATAGTTTGATAGGCATAGCATTCTTCCCCGTGGGAAAGAGTTATAGATGGTTCCATTTCCTAGGCTATAGACAGGAATGGGGCTTTAAGTGGTTTTCACAGTAGGCTGGCTGTTAAAGGCCAACCTTTTTGGTAAATCAATGCTATGTTATGTTTTTGAAATACTAAGCAGCCATAATTATTGTCCCAAGACGGAGTACACAGTCCTGTCAGAGAGTATACGTAGCTGAGTGACAGATACGAATGTCTTTTGATTGACTCTGTATGGATTGATTTTTTTAGTTCCTTTTTCTAGGGCAAACAGTATGGTGGTGGTTTCTGTTCTGACCTGTTCTTCCTTGGAGTCAATTTATATATATAATCATTTCCAAAGGACTGTTTGGGCAACCAAAATCTAATTAAACATCATGGAGTTGGACTTGGCCTTCTTATGTTTTGACTCTCAGGCTTACTGTGTCCCAGACTATGAAGGCAAAACACTGTGTGTGTGTGTGCTGGGGGCCTCCTTCCATGCCGATGCCATTGCCTACTTGACCAGTGGTTCTGAAGATAATGCTGAAGTGCCCTTCTGCTCCCAGGGGCAGTAGGTCAGTGACTCTGTGCTCTGTCTCTTTCCACGTGAGGTCCTTTTAATGTAACTTTCCGTGGCAGAGTGAGGAGACAAGGCCAGGCAGGTTGGATGTTTTAAGACACCATGGTTGGTTTGTTTCATTACAAGGACAAGGAAGGGCTCCACAGGGGACTGGGATTGTTGGACTTAATCGACACTTGCAGACACCATTAGTATAAAGGGTTTAATGCTATTTTAAAAAATCCATTAAAACAACTTAAAGTTCTTAACCTATGGAAATGGCTGATGTTAATCATTTTGCAACACTTCTAAGTATCACAATAGGTTATCAGCAAAAAGGTTCCAAGGTTCACTTCCCTCCTTTGAACCAGGTAATTTTGCTTTCAGGTAAATTAAAATCAAAACTCTAAAAGTTGAGCAACTTTGTTTTTGAATTGACTTCGCTTCTAACCCTCTTGCATCTTAAGGATGGCATGATGTGATAATGATGGACTTGCGTGAGGTTTTGCTATTTCAATTAAACTTTCTTATCACATGAGGTAATTGTCAGCATTCTTGAGTCTGGTTATGGAATAGGCAGATAGAACCCTGGAGTAACAAGAGTTGGAAACTGGCTAATTGACAATGCAGTTGTCATTAAACATCTCAGGCAGAGAACTTTTACAATGGTGAGATGTACTTGAATTTCAAAACTTAACAGAAATTTTAATTACTTTTATTGAAAACTGCACTGAACGCTAAATGTCCACCTTTACAATAAACAAATACAGTAACGGTAACTCACACTAAAACAAAACATACTTCTGATAGCCATTGTTTTTTCTGTTTGGGACAGTTTTAAAGTTTTTCTTTTGTCACAAAAACAGGAATGTACCTATACAAAGGCTCAAAATAGGCCATCTTTTTAAACAGAAAGGCAATGATTCACAAAAGACTATGAATAGAACATGTAACTAGTTGATACAAATCTAATAGGATTTGTTAAAATCAGTCACATCTAATACATCTGAAGTGTTCTTGTATAAAATATCACGTGAAGAAAAGAAGACTTTATCAATGTCTAAAAAAGTGGGTTTGTTCATAGACAATCTGACAAGTTACCATAAAAAGTGTTTCCTGAGACATAAGGAAATGCAACATTATTCTTCTTGAACCCCTTTAGTTCAAGACTTTCCACTCAATAAAATAGCAGAGGATCTGAAACTGAGAAAATATATTTGAGTACAAACAGCTTGTGAAACTTAATACTTTCTTTTTTTTCTTTTCTTTTCTTTTTTTTTTGCATCATCAGAGGGTTTTACTGAACTTAACAACCAACTTGCCCGCTCAGTATGCAGTTCAAATGTGAGAGACACTTCTCTCTGTACAGGAACCTGCACTGTCTTCAATCCTATGTGTGCAGATGTCTAACACAGGCAAACAGTTTTCTCCCCGTTTTGTAGTAATGTAATCTTCCTATTAGCAAAAAGAGGTAACCAGCCCCTGTAGACTGAAGGGACTAGAGTCATAGGATGGGGATTTCCTCTTAACATTTTTTATTTTGATGTTTGGAACTCTTGATGCAACATTCTAGAGCAGGGTGATCAGCACCTGCCGTGCCCAAGGGACTGATAAAGGAAAAAGCTCTATTTATTCTTTGTGATTTGATGCACAGATGAAAAACTTAACACACAATAACAGAAGTTGGTCGTTAATAAATCACATCCTAGTCTTTCAGCGCTTCCGTAAGCAGACGACATCTTCAGTTTTCTAGCTCTTGTAGTTTTAACACTGCAACATCAATGATGCATATGTCCAGAATCAGATAAAAAGACTGTCAAATTCCTTTTCTCTTAGTACGTCTATTTTTCTTTCACTGTCTCTTGGTCCCAAGTTTATCTGAATGATTGATTACCTTCTGGCAATCTCTGCTATTGCTCGTTGGGGTGCTCTCGATTGTCCCCGTGTTTTGTGGGCTGGTTGGGAGAGGGAGCTTGGGAAGGGTGTGCCACTGTAGGGAGGTTGTGAGTCACTGGGATGCCTCCAGGGATGATCCCTTCCATGGCTGCAGGAAGTCCTCCCGGAGCCACGCCCACAATGCCTGGCGGATATCTAAGGAACAAACAGAAACAGGGCCTTGGAAGTCCCAGATGGAAGGTTGTCAAGCTGTTGGCTCTTTCCCTACTTCTGGGGCTGCATACGTTAATTCGTATAGGAGATAGCTTCTCGTGTATCCCCACATCAAGGAGAAACCTAAGCTTTATATAAAACATTGGCACCTACCTAATTCATTAAAAAGAAAAAACTAGTCCAGTCAAAACACTGGGCTGCTTAAAAGATTAAAAAGCCTTGCTTAGGGAAAAAACAAAAACAAACAAAAAAAACCTGACATTGGGCGGCAAATTTTGAAGGTTTTAGGCAACGGAGATATTTGCCCATGCTAATTTGAATGTAGATCTTGTTTGAAAAACAAATTTTGTACAATACAGACTCCAAGTTCTGTGGTTGCTTTGGGAAATGTTCATCAGTGCTGCCGGGAGCTGGAAACCCTGTGTTAGTGTGTGCAAAAACTTTCTTCTAAGATGCAAAGCTGCAGCTTCTATTTATTTTGGGAGAACCCAGTAATGGGGTGGGGGTGACACTCACACTACCTTTTATTCTGATACGGTGATTTCCTAATAGGACAGCATGATGTACTCTTGAGGGGGAAGTCCTCCCCTCTCCCAATTCACAGGATCAGATCCTCAAAACGGCTGGCAGTATTAGCAAGTGGGGCCTTTGGGATGTGATCAGCTCAGGAGGATGGCATCCTAGTGAACGGGATTTGCACCCTTACAAAAGGGAGCCCAGTGAGCTCTCTGGCTTTCTTCCTGTTACAGGGAGAAGTTGGTAGTCTGCCACCAGAAAGCGGGCCCGTTTTATAAGCCACCCAGTGTGTGCATTCTGTCACGGCAGCCAGAACTCACTAAGATGGTGGCTTTTTCCGCTGGCTAGCTGCGCACTCCAGGGCCTGAGATGGGCAAGGGGAGTGGACTGGTGTGCTGGCTGGCTCTGCCTACCTTCCTCTGGACGCCAACACCCGGCGCCTTTCACACTGCGGGAAAGGTGAAGACAGTCTGCATGTCAGCCATCACAGGACAGAAGGGCTCTTGGGTACCCGCAGGGCTTAGTGGATGTACACACACTTGAGGCAGGTGCTATGGAGTGAGTCTTACCTGCAGAGACCTCAAGCCCTTCAAAACCGAAGTCAAGCGGATGGTGCCTGACTGTGGAAACCACCCTGCCCTCAGCCCCTGGCTGCCACACTGTGAACGCCGGTCCCTTCATGCTACAGGTGTTACTCCCGGGGCCCAAGAGCCTTGAACTCTGAAGGAATCAATTAACAGCACCCTTAAGGGCTGGGGCGCCAACATCAATAACAAAGAGGATCTGGTTCTGTGATGCATTCAAGTAATGATTGAGAATAAACGCAAAAAGGATGGGACGTGATGCAACGTAAAGGCAGCCATGTGGCCTGAAAGCAACACCCTCACTTCTTCAGAGGCAGAGCCTCCACACAAACGACACTCAGTCAACCTGTGCCCCCTCTGGCTACAGCAGGAGACACGACACTCTCTGGAGACATTTTCAGTGTCCATATAAACGGAAGTGGATGGGAATGCAGGCCAGGGCCGCTGCTGCAGTGTACAGGCTAGGCCCTCTCCAAGAGAATGACCTGGCCCCAAACGTACTGCCGGGAGCTGGAAACCCTGGCTTAGGGTGTGCACAAACTTGCCTTCTAGGATTCACGGCTGCAGCTTCTATTTATTTTGGGGGAACCCAGTAATGGCATGGGGGGGGTGACACTCAAACTACCTTTTATTCTTAATAAATGAAGAAGATCATTATCCTTAGTTGATTGTACCATTTATTGGCCAGAATGCCTTCCTTAGAACAAGATTCAAACTAGAAAATCAAGTCGCTTTTGAGATTTTTTTTTTTTGGAGTTGGGGTCTCATTCTGTCACCCAGGCTGAAGTGCAGTGGCACAAACACAACTCACTGCAGCCCCAACCTCCTGGGCTCAGGCAATCTTTCCATCTCACTGCAGGCTAATTTTTTTGTTTCTGTAAAGATGAGGTCTTGCTTTGTTGCCCAAGCTGGTCTCGAACGCCTGGGTTCAAGCAATCTTCCTGGCTCAGCCTCCCACAGCGCTGAGATTACAGGTGTGAGTCACCATGCCCGGCTGGAATTGTTTTTTTCCAGGATGACTGGCGTTGGGACTTCTACTAGAAGCCTTTTGGTTTTAAGATGGATTCAGAAGGAAGGGCATTTCCTAGCGCTCTGTGGTCAGCTACCTCTGGCAACGACCCCAGCTCCTTTAAAAACAGGAACTCCCAGGGTCAGGCTGTATCCCTAGGGTCATGTTTGTCCCCTGGAAATCAGGTACTGGAGTAACAGAGGACAGTGAACACAACCCCACTGAGAGAACTGCCCCTGGCAGGCAAAGCTCCCCAGGAGTGGGAGGCTCCCCTCGCCCCAGGGAAGCGCTGTTCACAGGCTGAGACAGATCCAATTCCTCTTCTCACCTGTACGTGGCACCATTGAGCTCGGGATGAATTGCTTGCTGGTCTATTACTGACCAAGGAGCTGAAGTGACAAAGAATTCCTTGTTCACACAGTTTCTTAAGCTTTCTGGGATGCGACCTAGAGTGAGATGATTAAAATTAATGCTACATGTCTTTAAAGGTCACAATGAGTCCAATATTATACCTGGCAGCTACTAGTGAGGGGAGATAGCCTAAAATGCTTGTGTTGATAGAAACCCAAAGTCTCTTGCTGCCTCATAAAAGGGTTGCAATTTTATTTTCAAGGAATGTCAAGCGCCCAACGGCCCAAGCACTCGAGCCCTTCAACACTCAGCAGGAACAGAGAGGAGCCTCCCTCCTGCGTTATCTGGGAACCATCCCCTAGAGCTTACAGTACACTGGCCTGGACTAACGGGAATTTCTTCCTTTGGGAAATTTGGCTCGGGGCTTCCATAAGCAGGCCCCGACTTGACGTCAGCTTGACCCTGAAATCAACCTCTGCCTGTCGTGAGTCACCTGCGGCCGGCAGGATTGGAGGTGTCTGCTGTGGGCGGAGCTGCGGTCCCCTCGCAGGCCAGGCTGGGCCCACAGAGGCGTGGAGGACTCACCTGTGATTGCTCGGCGGATCTCAGTGGCGGCTGCTTCCCTCATCTCTAGTGACGCTTGCTCACTATACCAGGCTGTGTGGGGCGTGCAGATGAGATTCGGCGCGTCTTTCAATGGACCTTGAGCAAAGCTGGATGGGGGCAAGAAGCCAGAGTAAGCGGGAAGAGCTGGATACGGTCCCTACCCCAAGCATCAAAGGGAGCTCCGGACCATGCAGAATCGCAGCCGCACCGACATGACCCAGGAGCCCTGTGGAGCGCGTTTATTAAGGCTGGGAATTCGCTCACATCGTTCTCCAAGTCAGCATGAGGAACATTGGGGTAGACCCAACCCGCAAAAAACCAGTTCGATCGAAGGCTTGCCAGAATCAGTATTCCTGGCCAGGCAGGCAGCCTTGGTTATCTACAGACCAGAACCACCCTCCTTTTTCTGCGTCTCCTCCTGGTGACTTCTGGGGCCCTTCTAAGCCCTTTTACAACGAGTGAGGACAGTCCTTAGAACAAGAGACTGTCCGTGCCATCTCCAGAGATTCCTTCCCAGAGCCCTGCTTGGGAAAGGGCCAGAATAACTTCGAGGTGTGTCGGGGTCAGGTGGGGAACCGGGCCCTTGGGCTCCTGGCAGGAGGCTGGGTCGGGCTGGCCACACCCACCTGAAGGGCTCTGACTCGTGCACGTCGAGGGCTGCCCCCCGTATCCTGCCCTCCTTGAGGGCCTGGGCTAAGGCTTTCTCGTCCACCAGGCCACCGCGGGCTGCATTCACCAAGAACGCCCCTTGCCTCATCTGTGGGAGGAAAGAAAAGCCGGTTACGCGCCTGCTGCCTCTGCGGGAGGCGCTCCTATCGCGGATCGAGGAAGGCTGCAAGCCAGAGTTCTGAAGGGCTGGTTGTCTAAAGTGTGGCTGCAGCTGGAGGGAAGGGAGAAGGCAGTCTTGGCGATGGCTGGAGGCCAGGGGTCGTTTTCTGCTGATCTGGAGAGAAGGTGAGACGGCGGGAAGGCTGGGGCGGTGCCGGCCTGCTGGCTGCTCCGAAGGCTCTTGCGGGGAGACAGCTGGGTCCCGGCTAGCTGCCGTCCCTCCGCGCCGCCCGGCTCGGCCGTGGAAGGGGCCTCACCTGGTCCGTCACTGGTTCGTCCCAGGGGTGCTCTCCCCCACTCACCAGCATGTCCACGAGCCATTTCCTATCCCGTCTTGAGCCCACGGCAGGTTGCCACCACCTCTCGACAGAAGCTTCTAGGGGCCGAGGGAGCCTGCTTTCGAATTACCTGCTTTATGGTAAAGTCATTGATGAGGTGGTGGTTATGTTCGTTGAGATTGCAGTGCAGGGAGACGCAGTCGCTCTGATACAGCAAGTCCTGCAGGGTGTAGACCCTCTGCACGCCCAGGGACCGCTCTATCCCATCCTGCAAGTAGGGGTCATAAAATATGACGCTGAATCCAAAGGCCTTGGCTCGAACAGCAACCGCCTGCCCCGTGCGACCTGTGCAGAAACAGAGCGTCCAGAGTGAGTCCGTGGCCTGCGCCCAGCTCTGCGCCACCGTGGCTTCTGCAGTTCACCCTCGGCTCGCCCAACTCTGGGTGGCTGCTCCCAGAGGACGCGTCCCCGGCTTAGAAATGCCTGGGGCAGGGATGGTGAGCGCTGCAGTGCTTGCTGCTTCTACGGCCACGGCAGGCTCTTGGTAAACACTTCCTTAGCATGAACTTTTGTTTTGGCGGGGGGGTCGGAGTCTCACTCTGTTGCCCAGGCTGGAATGCAATGGTGCAAGCACGGTTCACTGCAGCCTCATCCTCCCGGGTTGAAAAGATCCTCCTGCCTTAGCCTCCTGAGTAGCTGGGATTACAAGCGGGTGCCCCCCACACCTGGCTCATTTTTCAAATTTCTTTACAAGAGACAAGGACTTGCTATGTTGCCTAGGCTGGCCTCAAACTCCTGAGCTCAAGCAATCCTCCCGCGTTGGCCTCTCAAAGTGCTAGGTGGGATTACAGGTGTGAGCCACCACACGCCTGGCCAGTATGGCCATTATTTTTAGTTAGGGGTCTCACACCGTTGCCCAGACTAGACTGGCGTGGCAAGCTCATGGCCACCCCACGAGGGCTCTGGCGATCCTTCCGCCTCAGCCTTCCCAGTAGCTGGAATTACAGGCCCGCGCTGCCACGGCCGGCTAACTTTTGATTTTTCTGTTGTAGAGACGAGGTCTCACCATGTTGCCCAAGCTGGGCTCGAACCTGCGGGCTCACGCCATCCTCTCGCCTCGGCCTCCCAAAGTGCTGGGATGACAGGCTTGAGCCGAGTATGGCCATTTTCAAACACAATGAGATTCCCGTGAACCCCGCCTGCCCCTCCCCCACTCTCGCCATCACCAGTATTTCCTGTTCCTATTTACCTGTCTACTTTCTGTTTGCACAGCAGGCTTCTTCATATGAGCCATCATTAAAAACAATCTGTCCTCAATGTCACCGGGAACACGATGCCGCCCAATTACTCAACAGGTACAACGATTAAACTGACCCCGCTGCCTGGTCTGAGCACAAACCAGCTGTGTGAAACTACGATTTGGGGGAGAATCGGGGGGGGAGGGGGTGTCCGTCAGGCAGGCCCCTGTCCCACTGCGGGAGCCTCATGCCCATCCCGAGCAGGCAGCCTGGAGCCCCGGGCTCTTGGAGGGGAGACAGACAGGGCGTCACGTCACCGGACACGCAGGTGGCCCCAGCAGCCATCATGTCACGAACCCACGCACCCTGCTTCCCAGAGCCGTTTCCAGCACTTTGGAAACAAGATGGTCTGTGTGATGTTTGAGGAGAGACCACGGAGTGCCCCCTTCTCCGAAGCCAGGTGGGGAGAGATCCAAAGGGAAGCCGGGCATTTCCAAGGAGGAAGGTGGCCAGCGAGGGGTCACTAGCTCCCACGCTTTCCCTGCCTGCCGAGACGCCCACTCATCATGGCTGACGGCGGCTGTGGTTTGGAGGCAGACGTACCTGATCAAGGGGACAGCTGGCGGGAGAGCCAGGGCCCCGACAGCCAGAGGAAAAGCAGCCCAGAGCGCCAAGCCCGGAGCTCACCGTGGCAGTGGCGGCTGCGGCGAGGCGTGATTTCTCAGCCGTCTTGTTTGTTCTCGGTTCACAAACCCTCATCTCCTTCCTGGCTCCTACTTAAGCCATGAGATTTTCTGTCTAAAGACCTAATGACTCCCTTCCGCTGCTGACTTGATCAAAACCCAGTCCCCGTGGAAGAGAACCCTCCCTTTGAAAAGCTCTGCACCGCCGGCTACCTTCAGTCTCTGCGCATGTCCCCAGCCCGCCGTGGGCTCACTGCAGCGACAGGCAGGGCCCGAGGCAGGTGACGGCTTCGGGCCCCTACCAGGTGGCTGCCTGTGCCCAAGCCTCCCCGTCTCGCCACTCCAGGTCTCCAAGGCCGTGGGGATACGTTCAGGGACAGCGGTCTGTCGGGGCCCTGGCCGACGGTGGCCGTGGTCTCGAGAAATCAGGGCCGAAGCAAGGGGCCTGGGATACGCCGAGGGTCTTTGGAAGTTGGATGGCAAGGACACAGCCAAAAAAACATCCCCACGAGGAAGTTCTGTGACGGCTGGAGTCAGAGGCCCCTGCGACAAGCGCTCTGCTAGCGAGACCCCCGCCGCTCAGCCAGGCCCCTCACGACCACTCCCAGGCTCTGCCACCTGCCCAGAGACCATCGACGGCCCAGAAGATGCCTGGCAGGGCACCAGCAGAGGGCACTGCGACACACATCTGAATTTCTTTCTTTTTGTTTTTTTTGCGTTGGAGTCTCACTCTATCACCCAGACTGGCCACCGCAGCCTCGACTTGCATGATCTGGCTCCGGTCACCCTTCCAAGTAACCGAAACTACAAGCGTGCGCTACCACGCCCGGGTCATTTTTCATGTATTTATTGTCGAGACGCGGTCTGGCCAAGCTGCCCGGGTGGGTCTCTAACCTGCGGGCTCAGGCAATCCACTCACCTCGGCCTCCCAAAGGGCTGGGATTACAAGGCTGAGCCACCGAGCCCGGCTCACATCTGAATTTCTAACAGTCACTTAAGAAAAATGAAAGAAAACGGGGTCCCTTTCAAACAGTTCGGCTTCTTGAGGGTGATCCTTTCAGAGCCTGGCACTTAGACTCTGGGTGTCAGGCTGGGTCAGAGCCAGGCAACCATGGCCCGTGGCAGGGACAGAACGATGCGTGTTCCCGAAAGCGTCCAGGAACCTCCCAGGGCCTGAGAGGGGCTTGTGGAGCAAGTGGCACTGAGGCCATCAGTTGGTGCAGCAGCTCGGGGAGGCTTCTGGAAACCAGACCTTAACCACCCGCCCCGTTTGCTCTTGTGCCTTTTTGAAGTTCCAAGAGGCAGTGGATCTGTCCCATTTGCTATTGACAGATCAGTCAACTGAGGCAGAGAGGGCACAATCATCCTTCCAAGGTCACAGAGCCAGTGAGCGGGGGGC
The DNA here is from genome assembly GCF_000164805.1 of Carlito syrichta. Lineage (NCBI taxonomy): Eukaryota > Metazoa > Chordata > Mammalia > Primates > Tarsiidae > Carlito > Carlito syrichta. The sequence goes on along the minus strand of NW_007249825.1, from coordinate 157,653 downwards.
TTGAGATTGAGCTGAGGCCTCCTGGGGAGGGCAGGGCGGGAGGCCACGGGGGCCAGGACAGCTGCTGGCCAGGGGCCGTACTCCAGCCCCCACATGGCCAGTGGCTGGGCTGCTCCCATCACGGCTCACTCCCTCCTTGGTACCCGACCCCACACCTGCGTGGGTCGGTGGGTGAGAGTCGGTTCCAGGAAGGGCGTTCCTGCCCTCCTCAAGCGTTTCAAGCTGGCGGCCTGGCTGCGTCACCCCGGCCAGGCACTCAAAGGCCTTCAGGAGCTCTGCCCTGCCCGCGGCCCGGGTCTGCACTCCACCGCCAGCCCCGCCTGCGTGCCAGGCCTGCAGGGCGCCCTAGACGGCCCTCTGGTCCAGGAGACGGGGGGACACGGCCCTTCCTGCCCAGCCGCGGAGAATGCTGTCCTGCTCATCACCCCTCCTTCTAGACCCAGCCCAGATCCCACCCGTGATCCCTGACCTCTCACCCCACGCAGCCTGGCGGGATCCCTGCCCACGGTGGGCCGGACTCCGGGGTGAGGGCCACGCCCCTGGCTCCCCAAGAGCAGGCGGGGTTCACCTCTCCCAAGGGCTCCCGCTCCAGCTTGGCAGCAGCAGGGGTGGCATCACCTACCGAAGCCGATGAGGCCCAGCGTCTCCCCACGGATGCGGGCGGCTCCCGAGGCGACCTCGCGGATCTGCTCCACACTCTGCACCCGCGTGCCTTCCCGCAGCGCCTGGTACAGCCACGTGTTCCGCCGGTACAGGTTGAGGATGTGGCAGATGGTGGAGTCGGCCGTCTCCTCCACGGCTGCAGAGGGGATGTTGCACACGGCGATCCCTAAAGGACACGGGCAAGGCTCAAGGTGAGAAACCCCCGGGGCTCCCCGCCCCCCCTGCTGGGGGAGGCCTCTTCTGCCACCACCCGGTTGCTTCATCTTGCGGACAGGGTCAGCAGGCCCCCCGGCCCTCATGGGCTGGAGGCTCCAGCCCCAGGAGGACTTTCAGTCCAGGGCTCGGCCACAACCGGCAACTCCTGATGGTCAGAGCTCCCTTCCGTGCCAGTACTGAGTCCCCTGGGGGGCCCAGAGCAGCAGAAAGCCGGGATCCCCTCAGTCTACCCTGGCAAGGCACCAGACTCCTCAGAGTGGACCTGCTCAAGCCACCAGGTCTCCCTCACGGGACTGGACGGGAGGGAACAGAACATGTTTTATGCTGTGTTAAGAGTTTGATGCAAAAACGTCCGTCAGTGCTTGTTTTATTTTTTTTAATTTTTATTTTATTTATTTATTTATTTTGAGTCGGAGTCTCACTCGGTCGCCCAGACTGGAGTGCAGTGGTCGCTCCCGGCCACCGCAGCCTCGCCCTGCTGGGCTCCGGCGAGCCTTCCGCCTCGGCCTTCCCAGTAACCGGAATTACAGGCAGGCGCTACCACGCCCAGCTGATTTTTTGATTTATTGTAGAGATGAGGTCTCGCTGCCCAGGTGGGTCTCGAACCCGCGGGCTCAGGCCATCCACTCACCTCAGCCTCCCAAAGGCGTGGGATGACAGGCTGAGCCACCGAGCCCGGCAGTGCTTGTTTTAAAAAGACCCCTTTACCCCGGCATGGATGCCCAAGGGCGGAACACAGGACGGAACGGATTTCTAATCCATTCTCATACTTGCTCTGTGGTCTTCGCTCCGCACCCAGGGGAGACAGGGTACCTCCCTGCCTTGGGAGGGGCCCTCAGCTGAAGGCAACGTGGGGTCGAGCCTGTGTTGGACTCGTGGAAGCTGCAGAGATGAGGGTGAGGGGGAAGCCTCTAAGTATGAGGTGGCTGAGGCCGTGTGGGTTAGAACCCCAGTCGCAGGCAGGAAGGGCCTGGTCGTCTACCTCCCTGGGTCCGACAGTGTCTTGGGGAAGAATGTGAATGTTTGCCAGATACCGCGGGGGTCCAGGTGGGCAGAGGGCCAGGCTGGGATCAGCCCCTCCTTGCCACCGACAGGCTGAGACCCAGACGCCTGCTTGCGGTGAGGGCTGGGGTGCCGCAGCCAGCGGAGAGGCCTCCCCGGGGTCGGCCCACCAGGCAGGGCTCCGAAGCCAGCCCGGGCCTGCAGTCAGGAGGGGCATGGGTGTCTGGGCACCGCGTCTGCCCAGGTATTATTCCTCTTATTCCTGGGGTTGGGACCCCGAGGAGAGCAGCTCTCTCCACAAGGGACACCCAGGGTAGCGGGTGGCCCTGGATACCCCGCTCTCAAGTCATCTCATGAGTCGTGGCGAGGGAAACCAACATGGCAGCTGTGGCTCCAATCACGGAAACAGCATCCATAGTGCCATGGACCCCTTTCTAAGCAGCTGTATCGCTGCCACTCCACAAGGCTTCCTGAGGTTCTTGAGAGTAACCGTCTCCACGGGTCATTCTGCCCACCCCACCTGGCCATTGAGGGCCCCTCTGGGTCACAGATGTTTGCCAAGGGACCAAGTGTTTGACTGCGATCCAGACTGACAACTCCCCCCCGAGCTGGAAGTCAGGAACCGTACAGAATACGGCCTAGTGCGTGTGAAGTAACTCAGCACAGAATTCTGGGTTTGACCACAAGCCACACGTAGAGTCTGGTGGACGGAGGCTGATGCCAGGGGTTTAAGGAAAACTTTGGCAGCTGGTTTTCCCAGCTGGGAGAGCCCAGCAGCAGCGAGGTCCCCTGTGGGCTTGGCCCATCACTGCCATCGCCTTCCTGAAAGGAAGACCTTTCTCAACCATTCTACAGAGTTCTGTGGACACGGTCTCCCTTCAAATCCGCATCAAGGATGGCTCTAACACCCACAGACCGAGGCTGCCAGCCTCCGTGGACCCCGAGGTTTGGGGGCCTCTGTTCCCACAAAGACGGCCCCCAAGAGCTGTGCTGAGCTGCTTGCTTGCCCTCTCCCGGTCGGCGCCGTCAGTCTCTGCGGCAATCCCCTCGAAACCAGCGGTGGACCAGATAGCTTAGTTGACTGGAAGGGCATCAGAGCCAGAACCAAAGGGCACTTGGACCTGGGAACCTTGGCCTTGGCCGTGGCTTCCCCGCCTCCCTGCTTCAACCTGGTTCTCGGGGAGGAACAGCAGACAAGCTGCAGGTACCGGTCTCCCTCGCAGCGGGGTACAGAGGTGTCACACTTCCAGGAGCCTCGGCATGCTCTTCATGGGAGGCCGTGACGACTCTTGCCTGCCTGAAAAACCCCAGAGCGTGCCGCCTTCTGCAACACAAGGGCCCTGTTTTCCGGGCCTGGGAGGACCCCCTCTCACTGGGGAGGGGGCACGCCTGTGGCCTTTGCGACAATAGGCCCGCTGACCGCATGGAAATGCAACTGGAGCCAAAGGATATCTGGACAGAGGTTCCTTTTCCCTTGCCAGCTTTCACATCTGAAGATGGCCCTTCAAAAGGGCCCAGCAGATGCTCCCAAGCAGCTCCCTTACCAGATGGGGCCAGGATCAATGAAAATGCCAGCACCCACACCCCTCCCACGCAGCCCTGGCTGTCTTCTGTGGGTCTCAGGATGCTGGGAACACCACACCTCCCTACCTCCCGGTTGCTGCCAGGCCCCTGGGAGTGCGACAGCCTGGCTCCTTCCTGGCCACGGCCGGCGGCACACGGCTCTTCTGCCACTGGAAAAATGGGAAGTTTCAGCCACGAGGACCTCCCCACTCTTTGGACAGAAGCGGCCGGTCCCGCCAAGGAAGCTCAGCACCCACGCCCTGGTGTCCGCACCCGCGTGGGCTGGCGCGTCACCGAGAGCTGTGTGTGGTGAGGGCCAGACACATGGGAGAAACCAGAAGGTATGTGGGGGCATGGAGCTTGCGGGCCCTGGCACACAAAGTCGCACTTTCCTCTGCTGTTCAAACTCGAGATTTCAGCGCCACCAAGAGCACAAAGAACATTTGTTTTCAAACAAAAACATCCTTGTTTGTGCCAGGGAAAAATGGAAAATTCTAGTTTATATTAAACACGCTTCTGAAGACTCGCATCCTCTGGAGTTTCTTTGTTACGACAGAGAGGGGTCAAGAAGGATGCTGAGGCCGGAGCCAACGCTGTCGGGGACAACGGACCAAGGCCGAGGGGCGCACGTGCGAAGCTGTCACTTCCCTGGGCCCTAAGGAGCCCGGAATCCGACGTGACCCTTTCTCCTGTCTTTTCTTTGGGATTCGCCTGTGACGCAACCGTGTGCCAACTCTCAGGCCAGCTCCCTGCTCTGCTCACAGCTCCCAGACCCACCCTGGGCCTCAGGGATCTGATGGCCTCCCCGGGAAGGCACTCCCAACTAAAACAACACCGTGGCCCTCACCCAAAGCCTCAGGATGGGGTCATGCAGAGAAAGCTGAGCCCACCGGAGTTGCCTCAGCTGCAAACATGGCAGGCGTGCACCATGGGCGCTCGAGCTGTCAGATGCGTGCCATGCTGGGGCTCGGACACAGGGCTGAGCTGACACCCAGCCCGTTCCTGCAGTGCCAGGGCCCCTGGGGCTCGGGTGACAGAGTAGGGGAATAGACCCTGGGCACCTGGGCCCCAGGAAGGGCTGTGCCAAGGCCAGCTGCTGCCAGGCTCACCAGGCCCGGGCACCTGGTCGCTTCGAGGTATCCCTTGGTAACCTCAAGAATGGGGGAACCTTTGTGCACATGAGGCCGAGCTCAGCCCCCACCCCCAGGCGTAGGGAGGCGTGTCGAGCCTCGGGGTCAGTGCCGTGCCCTCGGCTTACACCAAGCTCGCCGGGTGCTGGGCAGGGAGGCCGCCTCGCCACGGCTCCATCAGGTGCTGGTGGCCAGGGGTACAAGCAGCCGCTCCGAGACCCTGTCTTTGGGTTCTCATCCGCACCCTCTGCTCTTCTCTTGAAACGTCCAACATCAAAGGCTGGGCAGGGGTCTACCCAGGACAGGTCCTGCTGGGGCCACTCTCTTTGAGGACCGGGCCCAGGTTGCTATGGGGACAGAAGTCCGAAACTGTGCACCCAGCAGGGACAATCCTACCTGCAGCATCTGCAGGCGCGACAAGGTCCTTCCCAGCCTCTCTCAGAAGCAGTCACCTTTGTACTGTCAGCAGCGGCCGCTCCCGGCCTCCGTTCCGGCTCCTTCTCCGAGCCCACCTGAGCGGGGCCCGTGGAGCTGTGGCCAGCCCGAGCGGCCGGCGCCAGCCGCACACTCACCGAGCTCGCCAGCAGCCTTGATGTCCACGTTGTCGTAGCCGCTGCCTATCCGCACGATCACTCTCAGGGCTTTGAATTTCTCCAGGTCCTCCCTGGTGAGGGTGATGGTGTGGTACATCATGGCACCCACGGCTTCATTTAAAACCTGCACGGGGGAAGCAGAGCACGGGTTGGAGTTCCCACCCCCCACTGGTCCCCATCCCCAGGCCCGGTCCCCCCATCGCCCTTGAACCCGAAGCAGAAGATGTTGATAGAAAAATGGCAAGTCAGCCGGGCTCGGTGGCTCAGCCTGGAATCCCAGCGCTTTGGGAGTCGGCGGTGAGTGGATTGCCTGAGCCCGCGGGTTCAAGACCCGCCCGGGCAACTTGGTGGGACCTCGTCTCTACCATAAATCAAAAACTAGCTGGGCGTGGTAGCGTGCGCCTGTAATTCCGGCTACTTGGAAAGCTAAGGCAGAAGGATCGCCAGAGCCCAGCAGGTCGAGGCTGCGGTGGCCGGGAGCGGCCGCTGCACTCCAGTCTGGGCAACAGAGTGAGACTCCAACTCAGAAAAAAGAAAAATGGCAAGCCGGAGGCACGCCTGTCTGGGGGCCTCCCGGGGACTTGAAGTGACTTGGCAGGGGCTGCCGGGAGGCCGGGGGAGGGAAGCCCCTGGGGACAGCGAGCCCCACCTTCTCATGGATCTCCTGAGTGGACTGGGCGTCACAGAAGGCCACGGTGGCCAGGTCCTTCAGGATCGGCATCTCCACGGTGCAGTCGCGGCCGTCCAGCAGTGCCACCATGGGGCGGGGGTGCAGGGGGCCGTTCATGATCTGGGGACGGATA
>NW_007249825.1:145950-151663 GCF_000164805.1 Carlito syrichta | reverse complement strand
CCCCCCCGCTCCCCATCCACAGGTGGGCCTGGGGTGTGCCCCCACGGCCCCCCGCCTGCCACCGGACTGCAGCTGAGGTCCCAAGACTGCGGGCCCCGAGGCTGAAGCGGGCTCATCCACTCCAGACGGGACCGGGCCCCGGGCCCTGGCCATGCCGCCCCGCCTGCACTGGTACCAGCTGCCCCTAACCAACAGGACAGGGGGTGAAGCGTCTGCAACCGAGAGAACTTCCTGATCCCGGGCCGGTCAGCGCCATCAGGATCCTTCCGACAGACGTCCCGGTGCCGCCAGTAAGGTCAAGGGACAGAGGTGAGGGCACAGGGTGTAGTGTTGGGGCCCTCATGGACCCAGGAAGGGTCCCAGCTGGCCCTTCCTACAAGCCTGAGTACAGTCTCTCCAGTGATTCCCTCCAGACCAGCACGACAGCTTCTAGACGGTCAGCAGAGCGGTGGCAATGCCTTAGCTGGCCCTATGCCCCGTGGCCATGCGGATACCCACTGAGTCTGCCCAGGACGCAGCATGAGCCGTGGGGCGGCTTTCTTCCACCACTCTGTGCTGCAAACCCAACAGGCTCGACAACCCCAGAGACGGAGAAGCAGCATTTTCTCCAACAAAAACTTTCCCCTTCAAATCCATCCCCTGGAAGAGCCCTTGGATTTTGCAGCCGCTCCTGACCATCTGCCCGGGTGTCAAATCATCGAGGCCCACACCCCGGACAAGAGAACCACCGCCTGGGCTTCAGAGGGGGCCGCACCGCTGAGAAGCCAGGAAGGGACAATGTCTGTTTTCCTGTGAATTTAGAAATCTTTAGTTTCAGACTAAAATTCCAAACGAGAGAGACTTCAGAATGTGTCAAGCTTTCAGATGTAACGGTGGCCTGAGCCTGTCTGTGTATGCGAGACATTTCTGGCCAACCTGGCAGCCCTGGCCCGAGGCGAGGGGGCCAGGCCACTGCTCCAGGCTGGGCCCAGCCTACTTCTGACTATTTCCTCCTGCAGAGTCTGCTTGTCCCCTCTCCCACAAAGGCCACCCTGGGCCATGGGGCCGGGAAGGTGTGATGTTTTCGGGACCACTGGCCTTTCTGGACTGCAAGTCAAAAGCAGGAGGCTTTGGCCCAGGCCAAACTCATCTGTGTGGCCTCCACTTTCCAGCCCAAAACACCCTACAGGGCCCTCGGGTGGCCCTGAAATGGCCGCTCCGTGGGACCCCAGACACCTGAGGCTATTCCGGGACCACCCACACACTTGAGTAAGAAGCCCGGGAGGGAAATTCTCCGTGGTGGGAGCTTCACCCTGGTCCCAAGACTGCACACGGGGGAGGGGAGGGACGACCGGGCACCCACGCTGCCGCCGCCGCGTCCAACCATCGTCTCTTTGAGCACAGAGCACAGCAAACGCTTTTATCCTGTCCGCAGAAAAACAAGCTCGGAGAGCAGGGGGGCTGGCGGAGCCAAGGCTGCAGACCCCACGCCTGGGGGGACCCAGAGCGGCGCACAGCCCTCCTGCCCTCCCAGGCTGGGACCCCAAAGGCACCGTGGCCCCTCCCAGCCTGCGAGTGACAGCCAAACCCTGACTCAGACACTGAGGGCTTGTGTGCGCCGGCCGCCTCACTCCGCCCCAAGACTCTGAACCCTACCATGTCCTCACCAGCCCAAGACCCACGTGAGTGCGAGAGGGTGAACGCTGCTGTTTGCTGGAAGGCCAAGAGGCTGCCATCAGCCTTTGATGCTCCCTCCACGGGGGTGGGATTCTTCCTGGGGCCAAGGATGACGTCTTCATCCAGGACGTCTGGAGACCCCTGTCCACTCCTGAAACCATGCAGAGATGGAAGCGAGGAAGCCGAAATCGCACACAGAAGGCTGCACACTCTTCCATCCATCCTCAAGACATGCGACGCCCCCGTGATCCCCCTTAACAGAGGGGAAACCGAGGTACAGAGCTCCAGCCTCGGCTTTCTTTCTTTCTCAGAAAACGGCAAAACGGCCAAGCTCCACAGGGTTCTTTCTCTTTCGCCGGACTCCTCCTGCCCCCTACCTGAGGTCTGAGGATAGACTCCCATCTGGGGACTGGGTGAGGGGCTGGTGGCCCTGCCCTCGGGAGGAGGAACACCCTGACCTGACTTTTGGGGGCTCTCAGGACAGTCAACACACAGTGCGAGATTATCACAAGAACTCCGAGTTGTTCATCAAAAGCAGCCCCACGGGAATGCGACCCCCAGCATCAGGAGGGGATCTGGAGCCATGGAGGCATCTGGAAAGGCTGAGACGCCATCGTCACAAGATGTCCATCCGCGGCATCGGAGCGTGGATCCGTTACCCGGGCAACAAACTCCAGGTTGCCTAGCGATCGGCTCCCTCCCTGGCTTCGGCTGCCTCTCTCTTTGGTGAAACACACCCCCTGCCCCTGCTTCCCCTTCAGGCCAGGCCTGCCGGACTCAGCTGAGGCCGGTCCAAGGACCCCTGGGCTACCTGGCCCGGGTCGAGGCTCGACGCCTGGCAGCAGGTATTTCGTGGCAAGGCAGGAAAGGGAGCAGGAACGGGGTGCTGCCCCAAGGTCCCTGTGTCGGGAACGCGGCTCGGTGGAGATGGCAGGCAGGCGGAGCAGGCAAGACTCTTGCATGAGGTGCCAGGACCACGGGGAGCTCAGAGAAGGACTACAGGGGCTGCAGGAGACCCCAGCACTGGGGGCGAGAGCAAGCTTAGCTGGGTCCTGCCAAGGCTTGTTTGTAGAAGGACAGGGACTGTCTCACACGGGCTCCCTCAGTCCCAGAGGAATTTGCCCATCCACACACCGGGGCATCAGGAGTTAAATTCCAGCGACCCTGCCACCCCTACGATCTTGCTGGAGTTTGGGGCAGAGGTTCCTGGAAGCTCTCGAAAAATACCGGAAGTGTGTGTGTATGTGTGTGTATGTGTATATTTATATACACATACCCCTTCCATCTAACCTCACATGATGACTGACACCCTTCTCCGTGTTCCCGACAACAATTTGTAACATATCAGGATGCCTATCCTAACAACTGTTTTCTGTATCTTGAAAAATGACTCTCCACATTTTAAATGTTCGGTATTAGAGAATTCTTCAATGCACACTTGTCAAATACATATATCTAGTACCAACGTTACCTTTTTATTTTTTGTTTTCGATGTAAGCGCACGCTCGTATGTTAGGTACGTACATAGATTATTACATTATTTTTTCTTCTGTAATACCTTTTTGTTTGTTTATGTAGTTCGAATACATTCTTTCTTTAAACCCTTAAAAAAAAAAATATATATATATATTAGGATAGAGTTGACACATCATAGACATGAAGATGAAATGGCCCCTTGGAAGGGCCTAGGGGGAACGGGTATGAACTCAGGGCTGGCCCCCAGGCCAAGGTGGAGAAGGCGAGGGGACTTGGGAGGAGAAAACCCAAGGCCCGCTGTTTAATGAGGCTCCCTAACAGCCGGGGTTTAGGACGAGGCACCCGGCTCCTAGCTACCAGACACTGCTGAAGGCACATGCGCAAACCCCAAGACTGACAAAAGTCCTGCGATGCTGCTGTTTCTCCCAGTTCCCAGCCCTGGAGCACTGGGAGTGCAGGATGGTCCCACACCACAGCGTGCAAACATGGCCTCGTCATGTGAGGAGACATGTGCAGACGAGCATCGCAGGCTCCGGGGCTCCCCTAAAAGCACAACCCTCCCCTTTCTCCATCTCCCACTGATAAGCGCACCAGGTCCGTTACGGTGGCAACTGGACACATCGTGCCAACGGTCCGGCATGAGCTCTGCAGGGCAAAAAGCCCTGCTGGCTCCCCTGGTACCAATTACCAGCTGGTTTCAGGTCTGCCTCATCCACCTGGGATGCTCAGCCCACCAGCTCCAGGCCGGCGCCTGTGTCCGTCCCAGCATTGCTTAGAGCTGCGGCTGCAATAAATAATTGTGAAATCAGAAATGCTCTGTGGAAAACAAAGACGATCTCGGGATCGAGCTGCCGGAGTTTTGTGAACAGTAGCCAGTCGCCTGGGAAAAAGCCAAAGTGCAAAGGTCTCGCAGATTTCAGGCGGGTGGGCCTGCTGGAGGCTTTCTGCATATCCAGACTTGGGGTCACTGCAGCAAGAAGTCAGCACCAGACTTCATTCTGGGGAGCTGCTTCTCTCTCAGAGGACACAGGCTGCCAGGCCTAGAGTCGGCCATCTGGCTCAGGACCACGCAGAGCAAATAGGATGTTATCCCCTAAGCAGAGTCACTGAGAAGAAACTGGATTGATCCTGCCACATAAAACCCTGCGGTGTTTCTGAGACCCATTTTCCAGCCTTCCTGGACACTATGTGAGTTAAGCTGACATCCTTCCAACAGAACGATCCATTAAAAAAAAATAATAATAAAGATCTGAATTGGTTTCTGTTGCTTGCAGCTCAAGAACCAAACTGCCCCAAGGGGAAGGATTTTATGGCTTTCAGGATTTCAGGATTTTACCCCAAAGCGACGCAGCTGTGATGATCATTTCTGACATGAGAGGTAAGGGCTGGCTCTGGCCTCTTTTTTACAACTGACTAGATTTTATGAAAGTTTCCTGAGATCACAGCAGCTGCACATGCTGGGCTGGCCAGGAGCTCGGGGTAGCAGTCCATGCAGACAGCACCCCTGTGCCCAGGTCCCTTAACTGCTGAACTGGGAAGAAGTGCCTGGATCAGATCCTTCCGCACACAGGAGGCCCGAGAAGGCCTTAAAAAGACCCAAGACAATCCACTCACCTCAGCCTCCCAAGGCGCGGGATTACAGGCCTGAGCCTGGAGGTTCGAGACCCGCCTGGGCAACTTGGCGAGACCTCATCTCTACAATAAATCAAAAAATCAGCCAGGCATGGTAGCGCGTGCCTGTAGTTCCAGCTACTTGGAAGACTGAGGCGGAAGGATCGCCAGAGCCCAGCAGGCACCCGTTTCACTTAAATATCGTGGACACCCAAGCCTCTGAAATACACCCTTATCAGACCTCAGCGCTGATGGCTTCTGTTGCTTGCAGCTCAAGGGTCGGGTGATGCTGGATGGCAGAAAGTGGCGGTTTCACTGGGGAGGGAGCAGGCTGCATTGGAAAGGATGCTCTCCCCAGGGTGGAGGAGAAAACACCTTGTGATGGAGTCCAGGCATAGAAGCGGGGCTGCCTTGGAGTGGGGAGAAGTGTCGAGGCTGAGGGACGCTAGGGTGCAGAGCTGATGGTCCCTCCTGCCCGCCTTGCCTGCAGGACACTTGGCATTGAACTTGCAAAACACAGCTGCCTCCAGGGGGTCTACCTCCCACGTGGCACGTGGGGACCTCGCGTGGGGAAGGTGGTCTGCAGAAGCCTCATGTTGTCAAGGTGAAAGACACCTCCCTCGCTTTTTTTTTGTTTTTTTTGAGTTGGAATCTCACTCTGTCGCCCAGACTGGAGTGCAGCGGCCGCTCCCGGCCACCACAGCCTCGACCTGCTGGGCTCCAGCGATCCTTCCGCCTCAGCCTTCCGTGTAGCCGGAATTACAGGTGTGCGCTACCACGCCCAGCTCATTTTTGATTTATTGTAGAGATGAGGTCTCGCCAAGTTGCCCAGGCGGGTCTCGAACACGCAGGCTCAGGCAATCCACTCACCTCAGCCTCCCTCGCTTTGTAAACACGTTTAGCCATGTCATAAAAACTGCTCTAAGCTGGGCTCGGTGGCTCAGCCTGTAATCCCGTGCCTTTGGGAGGC
>NW_007249825.1:19715-145918 GCF_000164805.1 Carlito syrichta | reverse complement strand
GCTCAGCCTGTAATCCCGTGCCTTTGGGAGGCTGAGGTGAGTGGATGGCCTGAGCCCACAGGTTCGAGACCCGCCTGGGCAGCGAGACCTCATCTCTACAATAAATCAAAAAATCAGCCGGGCGTGGTAGCGCGCGCCTGTAATTCTAGCTACTTGGAAGGCTGAGGCGGAAGGATCACTGGAGCCGGACAGGTCGAGGCTGCGGTGGCCAGGAGCGGCCACTGCACTCTAGTCTGGGTGACAGAGTGAGACTCCAACTCAAAAAAAAGAAAAAAGCGGTGGCAGAGGGGCTGGGGAACTGGCATTTTCCCTTTCTTTTACAAGACTGACCATGGCAGCAGGGTGCTGACAAGCGTGTCCAGGGAGCAGCTTTGAGGCAGCAACGGGGATAAAATGTGTGCTACTAAGTGCGGCATTATTTGAAGGTTAAAAAAAAAAAATGCAACTGCCATTGGAAATCTCGGCTTTGTTTCTGCGGTATCTGCCTTTTCATTTGGCACATGCGCTTTCTCTGTGGCGTTTCTGGGAAGCCCTCCCAGAGCTATGTCCACTTCCTTGCCAAGCCTCTGGGGCAGTCTGGCATACAGCCCAGGCCTTGGCCCCATTTTGAAATCTCAGTAACGTCCAGGCCCCCAGAATGGAGAACCCAGTCTTCTCAGGTTTCCTCCCCCTTCAAGTCTCATCTGACCCTCAATGGTTTCCACTGCTCCTGTGAGTTAAGCCTCTTCCTACCCCCTAGTCACGCATACACACACATACCCAGCCACTTTTCTAGTTCTGCACTCATGGCAGACATCACTAATTGAGCCCCGCACTCTTTCTTCAGCCAGGTCTGGGACTTCAGAGTGCTTGTTGACTCCAAGGCTTGAAACCTGCCTGGCATGCTTGAGCCCAGGTCCTGCTTACAATGTACAAAGGAGTGTGAAGGCCACTGGTCACACTTTACAAAGAGGCAGGGATACCCCTGGGGAAGGAAACAAACGCCCAGACCACTGTGCAGCGGCTTCTGGACCGACTGTTGCGGGGGAACCCACGAGACGCTCCACTCACTCTGCTGAAGGGCTGGCGTCCAGGAAGGAAGAGGGGTTGGGCTCTGGGGTGGCAGCTTGGTTTGCACGAACCCCTTCACAATCAAGGGAGCCTTCACTATGCCTGGGACACGTGGAGTGAGGACCCTGGGACACCCACCCCCTGCATCAAAGCCTTCCCAGGGTGGCTTCCTGCTCCCCCCACCCAGAGGTGAGATCCACTCCCCACCCCCAGGAATGGGCTAGCAGAAGTGGCCAGGAGCTTGGGGTAGTGGTCACATGTACACAGCACCCCTGTGCCCAGGTTCCTTTACCTGCTGAACCCAGAAGAAGTGCCTGGATCAGATCCTTCTACACACAGGAGGCCTGAGAAGGCCTTAAAAGGATCCGAGACAAGCCGGGCTCGGTGGCTCAGCCTGTAATCCCACGTCTTTGAGAGGCTGAGGTGAGTGGATTACCTGAGCCCGCGGGTTCGAGACCCGCCTGGGCCGTGAGACCTCATCTCTACAATAAATAAAAAATTAGTCAGGCATGGTAGTGCGCTCCCGTAGTTCCAGCTACTTGGAAGGCTGAGGCAGAAGGATCACCGGAGTCCAGCAGGTCGAGGCCGTGGTGGCCGGGAGCAGCCACTGCACTCCAATCTGGGTGACGGAGTGAGACTCCAACTCAAAAACAAAAACAGAAACAAAAAAAGATCCGAGACAAAGCCTCACCGGCAGGGCAGCATACCCAGCAAGAAGCCCGACCAATCACTCCAAGTGCTCCCTTAGCCCCGGGACCTGGGAGGTGGCTGCCACCCCCGAGGCTGGGCCTAGCTGGATTCTGAGAGTACCTGAGAGCACCTGGCTGTGAAGCCCCTGAGATGAAGACCCACAGGTGAGGCCACCTCAGGCTGTCCAGGTGCAGCCAAGCTAACGGAAGAGTAAAGTGAGGCGGCCAAAGGTGAGCGCCACAACCAAAAATGGCACAGATGGAACGGGCCCAGCACTCATGCTGCAAAAACCCTGCAAGCCCGTCCCAGCCAGGGCTTTCCAGGCGAGAGCGAGACCCTCAGAAGCCGGGGTACTCTTTGAAGCCAGACTTCGGCAGGGCAGGCCCCAAGCAGGGGCTGAGTTGCACATAGCTCAGTCACCGCTTTGATTCAGGTCACCTTCGTGTGAGGGCGGGAACCCTTTTCTCCCTGTCCAAATGACAGCAGAGGCTGGTACATCCCAAGGGCAGACTCTGACGAGGTTTTCTCCAAGGTTCTCCAAGGTCGGGGCCACCAAGTTTCAGGATTCTGACGAGGCTTTTTGAAACCGTGTTCCCCTGTCCTCATTTGCCCAGATGAACCTCCATGTCTCAGACCTCTGCCTTGGAACACTCTGGAGCCCCTCTCTGGTCGCCTTGTTACGGGGGTCTCTCTGGAAAGGTGTCTTCCCACTCCTGACTCCACGGAGGCCTGAGAGAGTGACAGGGTCCACAGGGCCCTGTGGGTGAATGTGTTGGGGGAGGGTCCGTGAGCAGAGCACGGCTGGCAGACCTGGCCCGGCAGACCGCGATTCACCTCATCCCTGGCCAAGGGGTAGCCTGAGCCAGGCCCTGGGAAGACAGCACGAGCAGCCTGGCTTGCAGTGAGTGCTGGGGAACCAAAGGCCTGAGAACATTCTCCACCCAGCATGCGGTGATGGCCGTTCCATCACGTTGGTACAGCCTCAGCAAGTACAAGGATGTCCCCTGCAGTTTCTCTGGCAAAGAACAACCCGGCGGGAGAAAGCTCCAGACGGTGCTGTGTTCTGAGCCGACTGACTCCTCACACCGACACCAGGAACTTGAATGTACCTCAGTCTTCCCAAGTTCTTTTTTTTTTTTGAGTTGGAGTCTCACTCTGTCACCCAGACTGGAGTGCAGTGGCCGCTCCCGGCCACCGCAGCCTCGACCTGCTGGGCTCCGGCGATCCTTCCGCCTCAGCCTTCCGAGTAGCTGGAACTACAGGCGCACGTCACCATGCCCGGCTAATTTTTTGATTTATTGTAGAGATGAGGTCTCGCCAAGTTGCCCAGGTGGGTCTCGAACCTGCAGGCTCAGGCAACCCACTCACCTCTGCCTCCCAAAGGCGCGGGATAACAGGCTGAGCCACCGAGCCTGGCCACTGCTTGTTCTCTTACTGCCGGCACGGCGAGGTCAGACGATGTGCCCTCGGGTTCCTGCTTCCCCACCTGCCTGTCCCTGCCGTGCCCTTTCTTCCTGTGGCTCCCAGGTGGCTAGCTGTGAGGACCTTGGAGAACTCACTTGTCAGAGCCAGGGCTGGCTGGGTCTGTCACCTTACTGCCCCTTTGGCAGGTGCTAGGACTGGCTGTAAGGTCATCTGTAGGCGCTCTGGGCCTGATCTCCAGGGTGGGAGCTGCCACCCTTGGGTCCCAGCCCACCACCCTTGTAGCCCAAGACTCTGAATTCAAGCTGGAGTCCACCAGAAAGACCCCTGAGAACACCCACCCTCTGCTCAGACTCACCTACAGATGAAAACCAGCTGTCTGTAGCCAAGGGGCCTCCTGGGACAGCCCCCTCTGCGTGCCCCACATGGGCGAGGCATGCTCTGAGCCGCAGTAATTAGACACAGACTAGACCTTCCCACAACGTGCCTGGGAGCTGGGGAAATACCTGAGACTGGCCTAAGTTGTAAAAAAAGTGAGTCACATGCCTGGCACCACTGCCATCCGCTACTTTTCCTTAATTGGTTTTCAATATTTTATTGCAGCAATAAAAACACCTATGCACCCAAGAACCAGAGCACACATGGAAATCAAGTTTTGGGTAACAGAGGACGTGAAGAGTCAACTCCTCACGCTGCTTGCCTGGGACCACGGCTATGCCATAAAGCCAGTCCCGTTTAGCAGGGTGGGCACAGACACCTCTCTTGCACGTCTTCATTGGCACCCCCAGACGACCCTGTGCCCAGGCACTGTTCTGTCTCACCAATGAGGTGAGATGAACTCATCCCAGGTCACAGAGCAAGTGACAGAGTTGGGACTTGAACCCAGGTCTGTCTGACACAACTTAGCCCCAGGGCTCACTACAGGGCAAATCACTCTCTTGTCAGACAAGTTAACTCAACAAACCTCGGACACTGGCCAGAGACACCATGTCAGGCCCAGGCTGCGGACCAGTCTACTCTGAAGACAGACTGGGGATCTCACCTTGGTGCGCTAAGGTAAGTCTTCAAGTTCTCTCTCTTTTACTGCAGCAGCGCTGATCTATCAATCATGGACACAAAATCAAGAACCGTGAACCTAAGAGTTCTTACGCTAGGCATGCATCCTTCCCAGAAGCCTCCCTGGACCCTGTGGCCTCAAAGATTAATATCATGGTGGTAACTGTTGTCCAGTGTAATCTTGTGGCACCAGGGAAAAGGAAAAAAAAAAAAAACCCTACCCTCAATGCCCTCGATGATAGCTTCCAAGCACAGATGCTGCCCAGGGTCTGAGCCTTGGGTGACCAGCTCACCCTGGTCCGCTGCTAGACCTCGAGCCCTTAGAACCATGGCACCAGAAGCAAGTTGAGATTCCATGGGATGGTGACCTGTGTGTACACCGTCCCCACCCCCAAACCCGACTCAGGGATGCTCGGTCCCCCTCACGGTGCCCTAGGACCCAACACACACCCATGGACCTGCTGATCAAAATCCAGGTTCGGGAAAGGTCAACTTGGCCCCTAAAAAAGGTTCGCCCAAAATGCAATGCATACATACTTGACCATCCTTACAGGAAGCCACCTCATGGTGGCCTCCCTGGCGAGTGTTCCAATGCTCTGTGCCTCGGATGCCTGACTCTGAGGCCTCTGGCCAAGCAGGGCTGGCTGAGACACAAAGGACTGTCGGGTCTCCGTAAGGCACAGGTTCAGAAGGAAGCGCTTCCCGCAAAGCCTTGGGGGACTGAGCTTCACCAGCTCTGAGCTGCGATGGACAAGACCCGTGACCACAGCTCGTGACCTGCAGCCTTGGTCACAGAGGAAGGACACCCTTCTGTCCCCTTTAAATAGTAGCCAGAGAGAGGGACAAGGCATCAGACCTCATCCAAGAGGACAAAAACCAAGAAAGGTGAGTCTTTGTCAACTAGAACGCTCATACCAGGCACGTTTCCTAGAAAATACTCTGCGGTGTGTAGGGTATTCACCAGGTACCATGTGTCTGTTTCCTTGGGCTGAAGGAAAAAATGTTGTCCACATCCCTGACAGAAAGTCCAGGTGATCTGAGCCCAAAATAGCTTTACTGATCATCCCCGGGCAAACCTCTGTGGTCACCTCCTTCCGTGACTGTTCTGAGACTCGCCTACCAATCGGCAGATCAGTGGTGCTGGACAACAGGCCAGCAGGGTGAGAAACCCTTCTCTCGAGTGTCCCACACAAAAGAGAAAAGCATCCCTCCCTGCGTGAGCCAGGTCATTAATTTCTCTCACAACTGCATGCTGCCCCTGGGAGAGGCACGGCCCAGATGGAAGAGTCACTGCTGGTTTTTGTCTTGCTGCAAAAGTTGGCAGCAACCTCAAGGCGCACAGGCAAAAAGCACTGCATGTGTTCTCCGAAACAGCCTTTGCCACAGTCCCCTGGTGATGCCTGGGCATTCTCCCTGTGCCTCGCAAGGGTCCATTACAAAGCAAAGGACGCCGACATGCTGCCCCATGGATGCTCGCTTGGGGCTGTGGCCTGGCTCCCAGGGTACCCTCCGCCCCTCCTGGTCTCGCAGCGGGGCGAGTCCAGGAAGTCCGTGCAGCCCCAGACCTGGGAGGACTCCCTGTGGCTTGAAGCCGAGGAGGGACGGTCTGGCCCGAGTGCTGTCCCAAGCCCTGGGCATGGCTGAGAAGGCGCCGCCTACTGTGTGGGCAACACTGGCAGGGGTGTTGAGTGAATAGTTCTCAAGTTCTAAAATCGTGCCCCTGGCAACAACAGAAGGGGATGTTTGAGAAAAATAAGATGAAATCAAGATGAGAAAAGAAGGCACGGCTGCCAGAGGAATCTGGCACAGGCAAGTGCTGCAAACTCACTCACCGGCCGCACACGAGTGGGGCTGTGTGCTGGTGGCATGTTTGGGACCCGCACGCGTGGGGCTGGCGGGATGCTGTGAGGATCCGAGGCGGCCGCAGGCCACCCAGGCAGCACGGGATGGTCCTGGCCGGCCTCTCACCCTGCACGAGTGGAGTGCTGGCTGAGTACTCGGGTCCCTACACCCGGCGGAAGGGGCTTCGGCACAGTCTAGGGTGGCAGAGGGCGGTGGACTGTGAGGACGTGCCCGCGCTTCCTAATGCCCCAGGGGTCTTTCTCACCAAGTACAAGCAGCAGCAGCCACCGGAAGAGCAGGAACCCGGGATGTTCTCACCAAGTACAGGAGGTCAAGGTGATCTGAGTCCAAAATAGCTTTACTGATCATCCCCGGGCAAACCTCTGTGGTCACCTCCTCCCGTGACTGTTCTGAGACGCGTCTACCAATCGGCAGATCGGTGGTGCTGGGCGACAGGCCAGCAGGGTGGGAAACCATCGCAGCGCAGAGCTGGTGAAGCTCAGTCCCCCAAGGCTTTGCGGGAAGCGCTTCCTTCTGAACCTGTGCCTTACGGAGACCCGACAGTCCTTTGTGTCTCAGCCAGCCCTGCTTGGCCAGAGGCCCCAGAGTCAGGCATCCGAGGCACAGAGCATTGGAACACTCGCCAGGGAGGCCACCATGAGGTGGCTTCCTGTAAGGATGGTCAAGTATGTATGCATTGCATTTTGGGTGAGCCTTTTTTAGGGGCCAAGTTGACCTTTCCCGGACCTGGATTTTGATCAGCAGGTCCGTGGGTGTGTGTTGGGTCCTAGGGCACCGTGAGGGGTCCGAGCATCCCTGAGTCGGGTTTGGGGGTGGGGACAGTGTACACACAGGTCACCATCCCATGGAATCTCAACTTGCTTCTGGTCCCATGGTTCTAAGGGCAGGAGTGGTTTGGGGACCTGCCTGGACCCCATTGGCTGCTCCTCTGTTGCCGGCTTCCTGGGGGTGCCCGTCCCAGGTCCCAGGGGAAGTGATTTTCCGTAGGTCCAGGGGCTCTGGCCGGACAGCCGAGTTGTCAGCAACTGCCCGGCACCAGCCAGTCCGTCCTCCCACCATTGACCTTTCAACCTAATGAATTTCTCCCCCGGAGGTTTTCCCATTACGTGTTTTTATGTGAAAAAACAAATACGGCTTCATGATGGGCAAAGCGTGTCACTGTCAAGTCCCGCTGGGGCTACCGCCACTCACTGCCTAAAAGCAGCTGCCCATGAGTGCCTGGCACCAGGAGCCCGTCTGGATGGCTGCCTGGGCTGCTGGTGTGTCCCTGGAATCAGATGGACCGATTCCACCCGTGCCCCCAAGGAATGGACATTTCCTCCCCAAAGGTCCCCGGGGAGACCGGCAGACGCAGGCTTAATGTTGTCCCTATACTTCCCAGGCCACATGCCCTCCTTCTTAGCCCTGGCAGCCAACAAGGCCGAGATGGGAAAAAGCAGAAGCCCCATACTTGCAGCCGATGCCTAAAACCCCAAAGAAACGTGATTCCCAAGGACCCTTGAACAGTACCGCTGTCCGGCAGGCCCTAGGGCCCATGGTGGCCAGGAAGCGGACATTCCCAAGTGCAGCAGCTGGCCGGATGTCTCCTCCATTCCTTCTTCCTCTCTCGCTTTTTCTTGAAATCTAACGACTTCTAAAGTGTTCCAGGCTCAAAGCCCAGTTTACAGGAAAACACGAGAACCCATCACGAAGTCGTGTATGTTTTTTCACATAAAAACCACGTAATAGGAAAACCTCCGGGGGAGAAATTTGTTAGGTTGAAAGGTCAGCCCCGAGCATGTTCAATGGCGGGA
This sequence comes from Carlito syrichta, assembly GCF_000164805.1. Classification (NCBI taxonomy): domain Eukaryota; kingdom Metazoa; phylum Chordata; class Mammalia; order Primates; family Tarsiidae; genus Carlito; species Carlito syrichta. Next base: position 138,044 of record NW_007249825.1, on the reverse strand, counting down.
GAACGGACTGGCTGGTGCCGGGTAGTTGCTGACAACTCGGCTGGCCAGTCAGAGCCCCTGTACCTACTAAAAATCACGTGGGCAGGCACCCCCAGGAAGCCGGCTCCAGAAGGCCAGCTGACGGGGCCCAGGCAGGCCCCCAAACTGCAAAAAGAGCAAACAGCGCGGCAACTTCAGTGACCATGAGGTCCTGGTGAAATGTTACAAAAATCAGAAGACAGTGTGCAGAAGGCTGGGCATGGGAAGATGTATAGTGAGGTGTGAGGAGGTCATGCCAGAAAGCCAACTGCAAACCTAGAGCTGATGGCAAGGGTAGGAAAAATTCAACGCGTGATCACTCCAAAATCTTCCAAGCAATGGGAGAGACGGTCCAATCTGATGCACAATGTGCATCTTCCATGTGACGTTTTTGCTCATTACCTTGGTTGCCGGGAAGCTCAGGGTGGAATTCACGCCTGTCCTTGTGCACAGGACTGCAGGGAATGCGCGTCTGGCCTTATCACCCACCCCTACCTTTCCCTGTACTTACTTCTCCATCTATTGACATTTTGTCCTGTGTTGGAGCCATTCCTGATAGCCAGCTTAAATCCTCTTATGGCCGAAGAACGTTTTACATTCTATTAAGAAGAGGGGTGTGCACTCTTCACCGGAAGAAATGATTCCAGAAACTCTCCCAGAAGGCAGCATGATACAGAGGAAGGGGCTTGGCCCGGCAGTCAGAGAAGCTTGGACCCAAGTGTGGCCTTGCAGGCACCAGCTGGGGATGGGGAGGTGCCCAGTAGATGCCCTTGGGACCAGGCGTGTGTCCTGAGCTTGGCCATGCCCAAAACTCCAGATGTGATATGGTGCTCAGAGCTCTTGGCGGGGGCGGGGAGGGGAGAGACACAGGTGGGGTGAGGACCATCCCTCCAAGGTCACATATGGGGAGGGAGCCTCAGAGCAACCCCAGACTGGCTCCCGACTCCAGTAACTCAGCCAGTCTCCTTTTGCTGCCATGGACCTTGGCTTCCAGCCTGGGCTGGTGTCTCCTTCCCCAACTCTACACCCCTGTGGGATTTCCCTTGCTGCCCTAAAGCCCCATGCCTGGGGGTTCACCATGGCAAAGCCACCGAACACAGGTCTGGAGTCAGAGAGCTTGGCTTGAAGTGCCAAGCCTGCTGTGTGACCCAGGCAGGGCGCTAACCTCTCTGACCCTATCCGCCTTGAAAGGGAAAATGCCCCAAGGCTTCCTGGGAATCCAGTTGAGGAATAATCCTTGTCAAATGCTCCACAATAATGACGGTTAGTATTATTTGTAGGGCTCAGCCGGGGCCCTAGATTCTCCCCAGGTTGGTTTCACCTATCCCAGCCTGGGACAGGTGCTCCCCGCCAGCCCTGGGAAGGAATGTTTTCTTATCAGGCTGGTATTGCGAGGACCAGAGCCAGCCCCACCAGCGCCCCAAGCATCTGCATTTGGAAACCAGGAGTCCGACTTCTAGTCCTTGCCCCTTCCAGGGAGGGCCTGGCCCAGAACTTGGACTTACCCCGTAGGAACTCGGTGGCAGGCTTGGTTCTCCCACAGCTCTACCACATCCACATCTGCAAACCCTCCCCTGGGATCAAGTGCTCCACTGCTCTGGGGAGAATATGTCCCGGAAGCCGCCCACCCTCTCAGCAGGGATGGGTACTTACAGGGTTGGTTTTATGCTCCCCTAACAATGTGGCAAAAGTCGCTCTATTGACATGCTGCACACTGCTGTTTGGCTAAATTTAACTGTGCTGTACCTTCCTGTTTCTTTAGTCGTGTAGGGGAAGGAAAGTGAGCACCGTGTTGCTTTTTACCCTTTATGTGGAAAACAACTAGAAAGTCCTTTGTGTAAGCCAGCCCCAGAGGGGGAAAACACACCCCAAGAACGGCACATTTAATTACACTAGTTTCTCTATCACGAACGTGGGCTAATTAGTTATAGATTACACGCATTATTTTTCTTTCACCAACCTCCCCTCCCCAAAAAAATTTTCCCATGTATCAGCAAGGAATCTGTGAACAGGCTTTAGAATTCTCACCTCGTATGTTCGTGGGGAAAATAAACAGGCTCCAAACACCTGAAAAGCTTTCCTGTTAATATATGTTGGCGTCACACTTTAAAAAAATTGTCTGTCCTCTTTAGAGGGTTGGTTTCCAAATGTAAGAAGTCTGGTGTGAAGCTTTATCTTGGGGCCACACAGCTCGACTTCCAGAAATTGCAGAGCCCACGGTGCTTGGCAACCGGATGAAAGCGAACCCCTACCTCACACCATATGCAGAAGTGGACAAGATCAAGACCTCAGTGTAAGAGGAAAACGCAACACGCAAGGACATCTTCAAGATTTTAGAACGAGCCAATAGCACAGGCAATCAAAATAAGACAGGCTTCAAAATGGAAATTTTTATGCTTCAAGGACACTGTCGAGAAAATAAAAAGACAACCACAAAACGGGAGGAAATAATCTGTAATTTGTGTACCTGGCCACAACCCAGGGAAGTGCCTCAGGCACCCAGGTTGACGGAGTTGAACGTACCTTACAAGCCCCAGCGTGGACACTTAAGTGCAAAGGCCTCGTTAGAAAATACAGTTTAAGCCAGGCTCGGTGGCTCAGCCTGTCATCCCGCGCCTTTGGGAGGCTGAGGTGAGTGGATTGCCTGAGCCCGGGGGTTCGAGACTCGCCTGGGCAGCGAGACCTCATCTCTACAAAAAAAAAAAAAAAAGAAAAGAAAAGACAGTTAAAACAGAATGGTGTGGGTCCCTGTCGGTTTCTTCTTTTTATGGCCGGGTGAACACGGCAACACTCACCCCATCTGGGGAAATCTGCTCAAGTATTTGTGTCCCTGGCTCTGCAAATCTTCCAGGAAGGTCTAAACCCCACCTTGGGTGGGATGGCTTCCTCTTCTAAAGCTTCCATAGAGGCGATGGTTCCTGGAGTCTGGGAGATGGGGAGAAGTGCCACAACAGAAAAACTGTCTGGAAAGCAAGGCCGTGGTCCCACGAACCTGCTCCCTAAAGGGCAGAGGTCCTGCCAGGACATACTCTACTCGTCTACACGGAGTTGCAGTCGAGCTCTGTAGGGTAAAGAAAGCCCAGCCGACCTGTGTCAGTCAACGTGGGCCCAGTGAGGACACGCAGGAGAGGTGCTGGTGACAGGAACCCGGGTGGAGCTGGCCTTGGTCCCAGCAGCCGTCTTGGCTGACATCTCCTCCCATGAAAACACGGGTCAGTTCCTTTAAACTGCCTAGCGGGAAAGCACAGCGAGAGCTAACCTCATTAGCCACCTGCTCTGTGTCCCGGCCACATGAGCAGATTAAACGTGCGTCAACCTCTTCACCCTTGAAGCCCCCCACGGTGGGCCAGGAGCCCGGGCTGTTAGGCAAAGGGTCTGGGGCTCAAACGAGACTCCCCGACCACTCTCTTGGCGCCATCACTGATGCATCAACGCAGAGGAAGCCAGAGTCACCGAGGTGGATACACTATATACAAGTTGGTTTTATGGTCCACTTTGGGGAAAAGCCCAGTGAGATGTAACAAGACCGGGGCGCAGCAGAGCGGCCCGTGTGCCCAACTGAGGACCCCGGTGGGGTCTGTTTCAGGCAGCCTGGTTGCTGTCCAGGTGTCCTGGCTCGGCTCATCCACTTTGTCCTCCACAGATGGAAGTCCCCACCCAAACGGTCAGAGGAAGCCGTGGAGAGGGGTGCAGAGCTGGGGGGTGAATTCAGTCTCTGAGACTCCAAGGCCCTAGCAGCCCAGCGTGCTCCCTCTGGGCCAAAGAAGAGGCCCAGGGACAATCACGATGACAAAGCACCATTTTCAAAGCAGGCCCGGCCCCAGCCAAGGCAGCTTAATGACCTTGGCACGGCACTGATTTCTTCTTCCTCTGCTCACTGCACTCCCACAAGCCTACACAGCAGGTTCGGGTCCTCTCTGTCACTGACAGAGAGAGATACAGAACAGAGAACTCAATACACTTGCCCAAACACACAGCAGGTGAGACACCTGAGTGCACATTCAGATACCTCATGTTCCTGGGCTGAAGTCATATTCCTTGGGGCCACAGCATTTCCGGGGGCCTGACAGGGACACCGAGAACCTTGGTCTTACACTACTAGAACGAGCTACAAGAATGAGGGGTGATGTCAGGTTCGGGCACTGTGTTTAGTCTGGTAAGGAGGCCACAACCAAGACACAAACACTGAAGTAACGGGCAGTAACGGGTGAGAGAGGCGATCACTTCTACTCTGAAAACGGCAGAGGTGACACCAGCGATCTGGGGGGTGGGCCCCGAGGGAGCCCGTGAAGTCAGAGACTGGCCACATCCAGGACTTTGGCTGCACAGAGGCCAGGAGCAGGTGACTGTCCAGGGACACTCTGAATGCTGAGAACACCAAACCAGAAAGCCACATTTTGCCTCCATGCACAATTGCGGAGACCAGCCCCAGAGGTCAAGTACAAAGGCAAATCAGGTCTACAGCGCCGGGCTCAGTGGCTCAGCCTGTAATCCTACGCTTTGGGAGGCGGAGGTGAGTGGACTGCCTGAGCCTGAGGGTTCGAGACCTGCCTGGGCAACTTGGCGAGACCTCATCTCTACAATAAATAAATTTTAAAAAATCAGCCGGGCGTGGTAGCGCACGCCTGTAATTCCGGCTACTCGGAAGGCTGAGGCGGAAGGATCGCCGGACCCAGCAGGTCGAGGCTGCGGTGGCTGGGAGTGGCCACGGCACTCCAGAACCACTAGGCTCTTCCTTGATTTGGAAGGAAGGTTCTGCTGAGGTTCTGGCTCTACAGAGCCCGTGGGGAGGAGAAAGCCCTGGCTATGTGGCCTTGGGTGAGTCCCCTTCTTGTTCCATGACACTGGCATTTTTGGGCTATGCAGATATACGCACTTCTGCAAGAAAAGAGATGCCACAGTAAGTCTCAAATGGGCAGCTGGGATCTTGGGTGCCCTTGCACCCGACAGCTCACACACAGTAGTCTCCATCTGCCCCATGCCAGCCGGGCAGTGTCCTCTCCTCTGGCCCTTGACCACACGTCTCCAGTCTGGCTGTGGTGCTGAGTTCCACTATCCTCATGCTTCCCTGGTGGTGCACAGAGGTGGCTGGCCAATCCCAGCGCTCTGGGCACCTCAAGGGCCCCATGAGTGTCCCCAGCCTGGTCCTTGTGATACATCACAGGACATCACCGTCACTGTCCTTCTATGAATAACCCGTCTTGGCTCCCAGACTGCAGAGCACCTGAATACAAAGCTTGGGTCTTGCCTGCCTGGGCTCCCCACACATGGGACCACACACAGGCCTGGCCCACAGCAGGTGGTTGGTCAATGCAAAGGAACGAACGAGTGAACAAGCGCCCAAGCTCACGCTGGGTCCTGCTGGGCCAGTGGTCTCTGTTTAGCACTCAGGGGCCCTGGAGGGCAGCTCGGAAGAGGTGTTTTTCCTTCCTTCACGGTTCCTCCAGTAGAAACCATGACTACCCGAAGAGTTGGAGTCATCACCTCACTGGTCTGAAGGGCCAACCCAGGGTTATGGTCCTCGGAGCCTGCTCCCAATTTCCCCTGTGCCCCAGGCTGGGGTGGAGCCAGCTGGACCCCACCCTCCCAGGCTACGTGAGGGTAGGAATTGGGAACTATCAGCTGCTCTGGGGGCTTTAGAGGCCTTGTGGAGGCCATTTCCAGGCTGCCTCCAGTCTGATGGTTTGAAAGTCGGCGAATCCTCTGTCCCCGGCACTAATCTCAACACGCAGAAGAGGCCTCCAATGCCAAGGGCACTTGAGGACTCCATGGCGGGGGTGGTGGGAGCAATCCTCTAGTCTGATTCAGAGAGGAGCTTTCTACCCAGAAAACCAGTGTCCACACCTCCAGTTGCTGGACATCGGGGCCACGATCACAATGCCACATCCAACAAAGCCATGCAAGTGACCGATTCTGGTGACAGACAGCTGTCACAACCCTCAGCCTCCCCAGCAGTGCCTCGGAACACGGACCACAGATTCCTCCTTCCGGCCTGGAGTCCTCGGGCAGCCACCCTGGTAACTACGTGGGAATCCTATGTGCGCACCATTAATCCAGACGCCGCAAGATAAATGGCTGGAAGCAGATGGGAAAAGCTCTGAAAGAGAGTGGGCAGGGCTGCATCTCCCCCACCTGAAACTCTGAACCCCGGGTCTGCTCCTCGAGGAGCCCGTGGTAGGCTGTGTGCATTGCTGCATTTCAGGAAGACAAAGATCCAAAGATGGCTGCAGCGCCGGTGTTTACCCGCTGCAGCCGGTGCAGGGAGAGATCGGGCGACAACACGTGACACATGGGGGGGTGGTGCTGGCTTCTAGCCACACCGGAAGGCTGCGAGGCTCTTGCCACAGCCGGCCAGGTCGGCCTGAGAGCGGCAGCAGACCTGCCACCCACCAGGTGCTGACGATCACGGGGGTCTGAGGGGCAGCCCATCCATCCCGCATCACCGGAGCGGGCAGGCTGAACCAGGGTCCCCGCGTCATCTGCCTTCTCCATCTTGTCACTCAGAACTGCCTGGCCAGCGGACTGGACGAGACCGGGCTCGACAGATAGGAGCCTACCATTTATGTGCACAAAACCAACCACGGTAAAAGCAGGGAGTTTGTACCCGAGAAGAGCAGATGTGTTAAGATAGCCAAAGCACAGGACAACAAAACAGTGGCTTAAACAAAACCCCCAAACAAGCCCACTGCAAACCCTCCAACATCCTCTCCAAAGGGGGAGAAGGGCCAACTTCTAGGCATTCCCCGTCCCTGCAGATCGGGAGGAAACACCCGAGGCAGGTGAGACCAAAACGGATTTATGCATGCTGAGTGTGCTGAAAGTGAGCCACACGGCTGGATGTCGAGATCACCGTCTCCGGGTTCCTGGCACCCCCCTCCAGCGCAAACACTCTCCTCTGTGGACACACTGGCTAATTTTCCTGCCGTCGCCAGCCTCCAGATCTGGCTTGTGGGTCCCGTGAAACCCGCCACACAGAATGCCACGTACCCGGCAGAGAAGCCAAGCCCTCGCCCCCTGCCCTTACAGGATGGGGGTGGATGATTCCACCCTGAAATGCCCGGTAAGAAATGAGGATGAAAACTGCAGCTACGGGACAGATTATTTGACGGGGAAATTTGGTTTCTGGCCCACTTCCGACGGCAGACTTCCTTGGCACTGGCGGGCAGCCACGCGAACGAAATCACAATCAATCTCCTTTGGTCTGCACAGCGTTGTGTGAACCATCCCCAGTCAAACAAACAACCCGTACAACGCCCCTCACTCCGCACCCGCCTAACCGTGCACGTTTTGGTCGGAGGGCGCTGCAAAATACCCAGAAAAGGAAAGAAAACCGGGCAATCTGACAGGTCTCTTCCTTTGGCAAAACCTCTCCACGACTTCAACGAGGAGATAATCTTTCTGTGATTATGACCAAACTCTCCCGTTACTTAGCAACACATAATTAAGGAATATGTTTTCAGATCCGCTTTGCAAGCCCAGCCATTATCAGATGAAATTACTGGAGCAACAAATGTCATCGCCATGCAAATGCGCTGGTTGCAGAGAAAGAATGTTTGATGGTGAAAGGAAAGGCGCAGACCCTCAGAAAAAAATGATCTGACTTCCCTCCTGCGGCACGCTGCTTTTAAAAAGTCAAATCAATTACGGGATCAGAAAGCAAAAAAATCCACATAGGAGACAAAACCAGACCGATGGCTAGAACCAACGGCAAACTCCAGCAAGTGACTCAGTCTCCCTTTGGAAATAAAAAGTCGCATGCCTAGATGTCAAGTGTGTGAGTCACCAGCAGATACCACTGCACCATTTTGGCTGTGGTAGAGACTTCAGACTGCGTCTGGGGGATAGGGGGTTTCCTAAGATCCGGCTCCTAAGTCCTCATCCACTGTGGCTGTGGGTGTACGTTCACAAAGGTAGGTCTTATGTTTTCAACCATGATTTTCACTCCCTATAATGTGAGTTATTCAGGGGGAAAAAAAAATCTACTTAAAAAGAACTGTTTCCTACTTATATGGGGGGGGGGTGAGAAGGAAGAGAAGAAGTATGTTTGACAAAAGGAAACACTTACATGTTACATTTTCAGTCAAGGTTCTCGAATTAAAATAAAAATTATAAATGGTGCTCCAAGGACATCCGCCTCGAAGTTTATCCACATTGTCCGAGGAAACACATGTCATAAATCACATCTGGCGCATGTTTTAAAGAAACCACCTAGCCTCGCTCTCCGTCTCCTCAACTTGGAAGTACATCCTTCCCTAGCAGCAAGGAGAATTCCCAACTGGATTTTCCGATATGAGAGACTAAATCTGTTTTCGAAACAGACAGTTCTAAGGGATTTCAACATCTTGCTTTGTTTAACCCACAAGTATGCAAACACACACATTTTCATCTCTACGGTGGTTAATCACCGCCTCTGATTCCGTGTGCAGACCCTTAAGAGGTGTGTTTCCACACCAGTATGCCCTCCTAATGGCAAACGAACGGGGCACAACTTCTAGGAGGCATTTGACACAAGATTCCTGCCTCCTCCAAAGCTCCCCAATGCGAAATAGAGAAAATGCCACCCCTCCTGAGCCCAAGCCACGGTCTTTTCTGAATCCCTCCTGCGTTTCTCCAAGAAACAGCAAAAGAAAATCCACAATTCACTTGGGCTCAACGAAGGAAGGTGACACTGCCCCAGGGGGTCAGTCAGCCACACCGATCTGATGAGCCTCAGAAAGCCCACGTCACCCGGCCACGACTTGCCGTGGGGCAGTGTCTCCACGCGAGCGCCTAGGGACGCACACACGTGTGTGTGTGTGCGCGTGACTAGTCTCTCCAGGCTTGGCCTGCGACCACCTGCCATCCTATGTCCACACTCACCCCTCACCCGCCCCTGCCCCCGCCCCGGAGGGTGCATTACTTGGTTCCGGTGCAAGCATGGTGGACACGATGATGGGAGCCCCTGTCCGCCGGGCCACCTTCTGGTACGGTGAGTGAGGTGTGTGGAGGCTCTGGCTGGCCGGCGGCAGGGGGGACGGCTCCAGGGGGACGCTGGGTTTCCGCGGGACCCGAGGGCTGCCGTGGGGGCTGGGCTGGGGGGAGGCGGCCACGTTGCGGTCCCTCTTCAGCAGTTCCATGGGCACCGTGTACGCCGTGGAGTAGGCGGTCCTGGGGCCCGGGTGAAGGGGGTTCGAGGGGCCCGGGTGGGTCAAGGCCACCCCGGCCTGCTGGGGGTACGTGGGGCTCAGCCGTGCCGTCAGGGCACAAGGGGTGGGAGAGCTGTACCCGGAGTTGGAGGGAAAAGCGGGGGCATGGGCGCCCACCCCAGGGGCAGAGTAGGCGGCTGCCGTCTCCAGGAGGTGCTGGGACGGCGCGCTGGACGGCCGGCGAGTCGGGTCTCCGGCTCGGGGGGACGCGGCGGGCAGGGGGCCCATGGACTGGGGTTGCAGGGCCGTGGCCCCCAGCGGCGCCAGGTCCCCGGGGAGTAGCTCGCTTCTGTGGCTGAAGCTGCTGGACCGCGTCCGGGGCAGAGGGCCCGCCCGGTCCTGCCTGCGCAGATGCATCTCGGTCCTGCAGCTGCTGGCCAGACGGCTCAGCACGCGGGCCTGGCCCAGGTTGGGCGCCACCGACTTGATATCCGCATCCTCCAGGGTGGCCAAGACGGCCGGGGAGTCAAAGCCTTGCTGCAGCAGGGCCGCCAGCGTGGCCTCCGCCAGGCCCTCCGCCCGCAGGAAGGCCAGGAACTCGGGGGGCACGTTCCTCTTGCCACCGGGGCCCTGGAACGTGGGCAGGTCGGCTTCGTAAGTCTCGTAAGCCATCTTGGAGGGGAGGCTTTCCCGGGCGGGCCCGAAGCCTCGATGCAGGGCACCGGCGGCCGCCCCTGTGGTGCCCTCTGGCATGGCAGCTGAGCCGGGGTCCACCACCAGGCACGTCGGGGCCACCTGTCTGGCAGGGGCAGAATCAACGGGTCTTTCGCCGACGTCGTTGTAGACCTGGCTGGGGGCGTAGCTGGGCGCCTCCGCCCCATACCTGGCATCGGACAGTTCCCTTCCATACCGCCCAGGAGACGGGGCCCTGCTCTGTGTCCGCTGCCCCTGGGGGATCATTTTACCTCCAGGATCCCGGTACGGGTGACTGGCGTCCTGCAGGGCGGGCAACCGGTCTTGCATGTGATCCCATGGCATTCTGCTGCCAGGCACTCCATAGCTGGGCACTGGCCGGCTGACTCCTGGGTCCCGATAGCAGGGAGGCTCTTTGGGTACCCTAGTGGCTCCGGATGGGTCACCGTAGTAATCCCGTGGTGGCAGGGGGCTATGACCAGACATCACTGCCTGTCTGCTGTCGTAGAAAGTGAAGTCGGGAGTGGACCCCTTTCTTGCGGCCACTGAGTTAAAGACGGCCTCCCGGTACAGGTAGGGCTCCGTGGCCCCAGGCAGGGCAGCGTCCTGTGGCCGGTGGTTTGGCTGCTCAAACCAAGTCCCCTCTCCCGTGCCATACGTCAGAGAGTTTCTCCTCCCCAGAGGCCGCAGGGACGCGGTGTTCTCCCAGGGGCCCTCGTACCACCCGGCAGCATCCCAGCTCTGAGAACGACCAATATTTATGTGCCTGCTGGGAACTGGCATTGGAGGAAAAAAAAAAAAAAATATTGCAGACGAGGCAGAAGAGAAGCCTTTCTTTATAAATCTTCAATTACATACATCAAAAACAGACCTGGCTGGATGCTAACCCTTCCGAGATGGCAGGGACAACCAACTGGGGGTTTTCTGTTTCAAAGCACGGCCTAAATTATTAATCCTCCGAAACCTTAGTAGACAAAACACAAGACTCACGGTAACTTTGCCTCACTCCCCCAACGGTAGCCCGAGAGGTCTGTTCTTTACGGCTCAGTCCCAGGAAGGAGGCTGCGCTCCAGCCTGCCGGGTCGCCCCTTCCTGGCTGGTGTGCTCACATGGACCAGGGCTCTCTCAGCATGCGGATTAGGAGCTAAATAAAACCCCTAAAGCTTTTGTTCCATGTGACATCTCGTTAGACCGATGAAGCCGGCTGCCTGCTCCATCCAGACCTCCCAACCTGTGACTGGGAATTATTTCCACGCCGGAGCTCTGGCTTACACTTGCTCTTCCTCACCAGGGTATTTCACGAGGAATATTCCCTCCCCCGTGTAAGGGGATCCCCTCCCTCACCCCCGTCTCCAATTCCTTAAAAGTAACAGAAGCAAAATATGACTGCTTCGGTGTCGGTTCACTCTTAATCCACCTTGGTGAAATGTTAATCCGCTGCACACAGCTAAAAAACAAATTAAATGCGTATAAATATAGAAAGTTTCCTGCCTGGCTCTAGGACATGAAGGGCCCTGAAAAACGGGTTAGGTCTGAAACCTGGTGCTCTGACGATATTGCAGTCTGGTTTTGAGATGACTCTGGTCGTGAATCAAACAGGTTCCACTGCTCAAGTCCAAGTGCATTCTTTACGTGTTACTGTAAGGCACAGATTCTTTCGTACGGGCAGGGGGAAAAAAGCGCCTGTGTAATCTGGAATGTACCATTTTGAGACTGCAGCAGAGGTCACAGGCAAAGGAAGATTGCCCACTAAACCCGAACGTTATAAAGCAAACCTGGAGGCTGCCACGTCTGGTTCTCCCATTCTCTTTAACCCTTTGCACTCCGAGACAGCTCACGGATCACCCACCAGCAACTCGACCACACTTTTTTGCGAAGACAGTGAAGAACACATCACCTCATATTGAACAGTATAGTGTTGGAACCACTTATTTTATTGCAATGATAGTTGGCTTATAATGGAATTTTGGACATTGAGGAACTTATTCATCACCCCCCAAACCCCCCCAAAACTGTATACCTTATATGTTTCTAACGTGTGGTAATGTGCGAAACAGTCACAGACATGCATTGCAGGCTCACTGATAAAAGCTGTGTAATAGTAATTTGTTGGGAGTCTTCCACCTGGTGTTTTTCTATTTGAGCAGACAATGCAGTCTTGTTTTCTTTCTCCCACATAAATAATATGTAATTTATTGTCCAGTCTATCGTTCAAAGTTGCGGAAGGATGCACTCGTGATTCCTGAAAACTACTTCTCACCGGATCCATCATATCTCAGCATATATTTTATCTCTTGCCTTTTTTGTGCACTTTGAATGGAAAAAGTCAAGGAAACATACATCTTTGAAAAAAAGTTACCCTTGCATAAGTTTGTCCTGTATAATCACTAGCAAATCTCTTTATGTCACTTGAGAGGGCCATCTGAGTGGTTTGCTAGATTTACGATGTCCCCTCAGAGGGGACATCCCAGGGCAAAGTGTTAGATATGTTTGAAAGGAAAACATAATTCCAGCAGGCTTAGATCTTGGTGGTGACTTTGCATGTTCACGTGGATTAAGCTTTCAGAGTCCACCAGGGACATTAGGTGCGATAATACAAAAACAGCGGTTATTTAGATAAAGGAGCGCCTAACATTAACTGAAGACATATCTTTAAACATTTAGAAAGGTCCCAGAGAAGCAAGGTCCCAGACACATGGTAGGTTTCTCTCCTCCGAATTGCATGAGTCTCAGGATGAAGAATCCACAGCAAAAATAAAAGCCGGCTATCGGGGAGCTACAAAGGCTGGGCACACCGAAAACATTTTAAAATTAGATAATAAGCATATTTACAGTCATCAAACCCTAAGAGTGCTTTTCCTTCACCCATATTTCTCTCAATCTAAGACTCAACTAGAATCTTCTAGGAAGAAATATCAGTCACTAAAACATTTTTTAAATGTGAGAAGTACTAAAGATTTACTTTGAAATAGGAAAGTGGATACAATTCCACTTCTAGGAACTGCAGCTACCCTGTCCTGAGCAATACATAATAAACTTGGGATAAACTCTCTTTAAACCAACTGGCCGAGCACTGCCCAGAGAGACACTCCAGGTGATCCCAAACACACAGCCCATCGTTCCCAACACCGAGCTTCCACTTCTGACCAAAAATGCCACTAAGGTTCTGGGTTACCTGGGAAAATGCCCTAGTAAGTGACAGGGAGACCCAAACCCCACCCCCAATCCTGCTTACCTCCTAGGATACCTGAAAAGAAACACAAAGTAAGAAAGAGAAAGAAGCCACGGTCTGCGGGTGCCAATTTCGGCAATTCCTCCGCTGGTGCATTGGCCATCGTGGGTGGAGGGAGAACAGGCCTGGCCATGCATGAGACAAATATTTACACCAACAGCCCGAGAACAGGTCCACTGAGGAGATCTAGTAATAGCAGAAAAGGACAGGAATACACGGCAAAGCCCCCATAACTAAATGGAAACAGCAGACTGTCTCCCAGCACCAGGTAGCTCGATGTCTGCGGGATGTCTCTTCGTCAGGAAGTTGGGCAGAGCTTCCTCCCTCCAGAAAGGAGAGGGGCAAGAAAGATAAAGTGCTCTCACACTTAACTCCTCCGGAGCAAGGATAAGCAGACAGGTGTGCAAGGAAGCAAGCCTTCTGTACCCAGCAGGACACACTGAGGCCCCAAAGAAAACACCAACCACTTAACTTCCAGCAGCCCAGACCCATCTACCTCATCCTCTCCCTCTTTCAGTCTTGGGGTTTTTGGCAACGGGCTGATGGGGGTATTAGGCACCCTGGGGGGAGTTTCACCACACTGCCACTATGGCTGCCACCTCTCCTTCCAAGGCTGGCTGGCGAACACAGCTGGCCATACAGGATGGACCACAACAGAGCACCTCTGATACCCTGTTTTTCTTACAGGATCCTGATTACAGGGCTTCAAAATCAGATGACAGTCACTAATTAAACATATGAATGAAGCACTCTGATCGTTTCTAAGATTCTCCCACGTCCCCAAATATCAGCTATGTCACTTGAGTATCAGAAGTCACTCCTGAGCAGATGAACGCTTCCAAACGGGGCACACTGCGCTCCTGTCAGAGCCAGGACTCCCCAGCCTTTAAGGGACAGATGGCATCGGCCTAACGCTTCACTATGAAGCCGTCTTGCCACTTCCCTCCCTTCTTGTAATGGAAAACCTGACATCGTATGGCGTGAGTACTAAGCAACCCCAGCCGTGTTGCAGACATGCCCCTTCAGAGAGGTGGATGAACTCAGAGAGCCGACAGTGAAAACTCCCATGCCACATCTTTCTGTGGCAGGGCAGCTCCGGGTGACTCACCAGCAGCTTACCGCTGTCTAGTTTTCAGTTCAAGTTCTCCAGCTGGAACAGGCCTACAGAGGAGACCTGTTTACTCAATCACGTGTAAGAAACCTGTCAGGAGCCTTCGATGGATTTCTGAGACCATGCCCGAGGTGTGGGTACAGAGGCAGGTGAGCTTCCAGGGTGGCACCGCCCTCCACGGTGGAGCCAGGAGGCCCAGGTTCCATTTCTATCTCCTTCCAGCCCACTCTGCTTGGAAGCCACCCAAACTCCCGCAGCCTCGGCTCTGCAATTCGACAAATATTATGACAGATGTTTCCTGTGTTAGGTAAAAACACCTGTAACTGGACTCACTTTTCCAAACACTCCGGCGTACATTTTTTTTTTTAACACATTACAGTCTTTTAGAAAGACCTGTTCTCCTTAAAAAAAATCTCAAGTCAGCTGGGCTCGGTGGCTCAGCCTGTAATCCCGCGCCTTTGGGAGGCTGAGGTGAGTGGATTGCCTGAGCCCACGGGTTTGAGACCCGCCTGGGCAGCGAGACCTCATCTCTACAATAAATCAAAAAATCAGCCGGGCATGGTAGCGCATGCCTGTAATTCCGGCTACTTGGAAGGCTGAGGCGGAAGGATTGCTGGAGCCCAGCAGGTCGAGGCTGCGGTGGCCGGGAGTGGCCACTGCACTCCAGTCTGGGCGACAGAGTGAGACGCCACCTCCAAAAAAAAAAAAAAAATCTCATGTCAACTAAAAGTGGGATGGGACCAACTTCTGAAAGAGTCATAAAGACCAAGGACTTAACTTAATTCTACAAAGACCTTCACTACAGAAAATTGTATCAAGTAAAAATGATGACTGTACGACATTAAAAAACCCATTTCTGACTATTAAGAAAGATAACCTAAACTCTCTTGCAGACGAAATAAACCCAAGAAAAAGTTGACTGTGAAGAATAAAACTCAATGATCACCTTAAGGGTACAGGCGACATACACCCCAAGTCACTTACTGAAGGCCCCCGAGCGACACAACTACAGAGACCTCCAGAGATCCGGGCAGTTCCAGGAGAGCAGCGAAGAGAAGCCAGAATGGGAAGATGGCCAGATGACCAGGGTCCCCTCCCACAGAGCAGTCCTTAGAGAAATCACCACTAAGTACCTCATGTTCCCATGGGGACAATCACCCGGGAAACTGCTTGAGATGAAGGGGAGAGCACGGCTCTGGGGGTGTCAGATCCTCACTTGAGGCGAAATCAGTGTTATCTAAAGGTTGGACTGGCCCACCTGCCTGTCTTCAACAGCTGGGCCATCTCCTACCCCCCTGGCAGAGTGGACGCTGCCAGGTCTGTCTCAAGGCCTCTCAGAGGGGACACGCGGGGCAGGGGCAAGGCAACTCAGAAAAGGAAGGCAGAAACCGGAGAATCCTGAAAGGTATTCCTGTGCTTGCTACATCCCAGGATGAAGCCACGGCAGCCAGCACCGCCCTGGGGAGGGTGTGGCGGTGACTGGGTTAGTATTTTGGCAGAGACAGGGCCAAGAATAGACCTATGACATGCCCACCGCCGGCTTTTAAACGTGGCCAGGCTGTGTTTTTTTTTATATTTCTGTCAACTGCTCTAGAATTTTTTTTTTTTTCAGTTGGAGTCTCACTCTGTGGCCCAGACTGGAGTGCAGTGGCTGCTCCCGGCCACCGCAGCCTCGCCTGCTGGGCTCCGGCGATCCTTTTGCCTCAGCCTTCCGAGTAGCTGGAATTACAAGTATGCGCTACCACGCCCGACTGAATTTTTTTGATTTATTGTAGAGATGAGGTCTCGCTGCCCAGGCGGGTCTCGAACCCGCGGGCTCAGGCAATCCACACTCACCTCAGCTTCCCAAAGGTGCGGGATTACAGGCTGAGCCACCGAGCCCGGCTGAATTTATGTTTACAAGCAGTTTCCTGCCTTTCAGAAGTTTTCTTTTGTCCCTCCCAACCTCTCCTATCAAACTTGGCTGACTCCAACATCCCCTAATTTGGCTGATCTAATTCAAACAGTGGAGGGAACACCCCAAATGTACTGGTAAAATAGCCAACAGAAAGCCTGGTTGGGTTTTAAAGCCGCCCTTGTCTAAATTAGATGAGCACACAGAGAAAATCAGGAGAATTGTTCAAAAATCGTGGCTGTGCACTCCTGGTTGCGTGTCCCATGCTCTCTTACCCACTTCTGGGCCCAGAGCGCCAAAGCTTGAGTGTCAAGACACCCCCAAGGGCCAAAGCTTGAGTGTCAAGACACCCCTAAGGCCATCAGGAGAGTGGGAAGGGTGCCTGGATCAACCCAGTCCTTTCCAGATGAGCTGTACTCTAGAAACAGTCCCAGCCCTCATGCAGCTCAATATGGAGTCATTTTAAGTGAAAACAAAGGCTTGCACATGGCTTGGAACTCAATTTCTTGACTACACGACAAAACAAAACTTGCTGGGAGGCAAGAAGTCCCTTTCACAGCCCGTTTGGAAGGGGCAAGTGAAGCAGAAATGTGTACCTGGCTCGCCCCTGACCATGTCCAAGTCAGGGGTCCCCTTTGTGTCACTGCGCGAACACGGAAAGGCTGTGCTCAGCTACGGGACAGCACCGGGTCTCTTATCCCACGGTAGGTATACCACAACCATCACCTCCTTCCCCTACCAACTCTTTCTGCAGATTCTCATAGTCTCAGGCCTCCAATGCCACCTCAACTGCAGGATACCTCCCTCTCCACTCACTCTTTTGTTTGGTGTCTCCCGGCTGGACTGGGCTCAGCAGACCTCAGGATTTCTTCCTTCCTCTCGGTTTTGTTTGCATGTGATCCCCACCCACACCAAGTCTACAAAACGTTCTCCGTTCAACCTGTCACTTTGTTCCTCGTCTAATAAATCTACCGCCTGTCAAGATGAGAAAAACACCATACAGGTAAGTCCAGGGAATGCACCCCCCTGCAGGGACAGGCCGTGGCATTCCATCGGAGCCCTGTCCCTCCCTTCGTGGCATGTGCTTCCTCACTTGTCACTCGCTTTTCATTTCATTGGACACCCGGGCTGCAAACCAAACTGCCGACCATGACTCGGTGATAGACAGTCCTTTACCCTCAAGGAGTGGACGGCATGATTAGGAAAAATGACAGAGATAGGGACACAGTCTCCAGAAGGCCCTGGCCAAGGCCACGTATGCCTCTGAGTCCAAAACTCCCATTTGCAAGCCTGAGCACAGTGAAGACACTAAGCTAAGGAAAGCAGTGGAGGCCTTATCCCCCCATGCCCCCCCAAATCTAAGGCCTGACAGTGACTCACAGTGCGTTCACCTATTTGTGGACAGTTTCAGCACATGGCCTGGAAGGTATCGTCAGCAGATGTGCTGCAGAGATCTTCCTGAGGACACAAAGGGATTGACTACTGTCCACCTCAATAGAAAGTCTTAGGAGAATCCGCTTAACCAGTTCCAGGGCTGGGTTGGGAGGGGTTGGAAGGGGAAGACCCTCTCGGCACATATATCTCTCCAACTGGGACTTGGAAAACAAGCTCTATGTGCGCTCCAGCTCCTCATATGAGTGAGAAACAGGGCAGGAGGGACAGGGACTGTGGAATCCTACTGCACGGACTTGGGTGCACGTTCATATCCACAGGCTTTCCCCTCTCGGCTGCTTCCCAGCCCTGCTGGGGCGCTCAGCCAGGCCCTTGATGGACATAGAAGGGGAGCTTGACTCTTGAGTCTTCGAAGGTGCATGAGGTTTCTCCCCAGATGGAGACTAGACAGAGAGACGGAGGGATCGCCCTTCAAAGTTTCATTTTTAAGGGCCAGTCGCCGAGCAGGACACTTATCAAATAATGCTTTGATGGACTCAGTGTAAACCAATCAAACAGGAGTTTGAAGAATCTAGCAGCAGAGTGCATCTTACGGTTCTGGTTCACAGTCACCCCAAATACTTGTCACTTGGGTCAAGCTGTGTGGGGACCCCAGAACATTCTCTGCACTGGGAGAGAAGTCAAATGAAAACCAAAGTCTTTGCTTGACGCACTGCTTCCTCCAAGGCAAGTATTCAGCCCCAAAACAGACACATCCCCCAGAGGTGTCAGGGTCAAGAGGAAGCACATTCGTTCACATTCCCCCAGCGGCTCCAGGGCACATGGTGGGAGCCTTGGCCTCAAACACTGATGGGGACCGTGTGCCACCAGCCAGGGCACAGGAGAAGGTGAGATTCGTCAGGGTGGGGTCAAAAGTGGAAAGCGGTAGCCACAAAACAGTGATGAACTCCCATCCCCAGCCACTGACTGTCATCACACCCCCAAAGCAAAACCCAGGAGGCCTTAGCATGGTGCTTTTAGAAAGAAGTGGTGAGTTTAAAGAATTCGCCATCAACAAACTGACAAGCGCAAAGAGAAGTTTCTGTCTGAGGTTGACAAATGAGTAACAATAGAGAAATAAAACAAGGGACCTAATTTTCAGATGCAGAGAGGGGTGAAGGTGGGGGTGGGGTTGTCCCGAATGGGTGTGGACAAATCTATGAACCCAACCCCCAGAGACAGGGGAGGAACAGGGTGCGTGGGCATCCCGGGAAGGCGCCACTGCTCTGAGTTTATCTTAAGGCAGAGACCAGATAAGGCAAAACGTGGAACTGCATCCCCTGCAAATAACTGCACTTGTGTCTATGAAGCCTCCCTACCTTTACCTTAGTACAGGATTGTTTTACTCGGTTTATTGTAACATGGGGTTTTAAGTCATGTCTACTTGACTATTGTATATTTACATAGCTAATGTAATTATAGCTAATCACATAATTACTGGAAACGTGCATAATTGCCTGATCCCAACATATAATTATAATGTATAACAACATTTATGAATCCCATTGTTAAAATCCACATTTTGGGATTATTTAAGGTTATTTATTAGAAAGGTTTGGGGATTCCCCATAGAGAGACTTCAATACTGTTCTTTACACCAAGTGCTCAAAGTACTTAAAAAAAAAACAAAACAAGATAAGGAGTGATTTTATAGTGCATGCTAAAGAGACAGGTAAAACAAAACAGCCACCCAGAATGAAAACAGAGAAATGAAACCCAGAATGCCAAACAAAACAATTCCAGCCGTACTCTGTGGATTATAAGCTTCCCGGGGGGAAAGGAAACGTCACCCCCAGGCTGTGGGCACTGAAGACCCCTGAAGGTCCATTCTACACTACCAGGCAGCCCTGCTTGGATGCCTCAAAGACCACTTCAGTTCCTTCCACATGCTAGGACCAGGAAGGAACTTTCTTTGGGGAATGAGCCACTGAGATGTACTTCCACAATGGCAGGTTTGATCCCTTAGGGAGACAGAAGGACATCTGGCAGTGGGGGAACTTCTCTTTCCACCCCATTGCCACGGCCATCTTCTCTGATTTCGCTTTCCTTCTCTGTGACCAAGTGGACGTGGAATAATGATCCCAAAATACATAACTATCGGTGTATCAGAAACCAACTAGACTCTATTTCCCCACGTCCATCCAACCTGTCCATCCTTTCCCTCTCCTTTAATTCTCTGTGGTCACGAGAACATTCTGGAGGTAAGGAATGTTTCCTGTGTCTGTTTATTTAAGAGGAGGCTCCCAACATTCTCCTTTTTTGCTGAGAAATGGAGAAGTACTACCCTCCCCGAGTCAGGTTACAAAAGGGACTTATCACACAGCTCAGTTGATACCATCGTAAGAACCGTGTTTTCCACATCTCTCCAAAATTCAAACCAAATTTAGTAAAATGAAATATCTATCTTTTTCAAGTTGCAATCTCAATAGCCACAGGAAAGGATGATGTTTAGTGATAGATTCTCCCAAAACCCACAATAAGATGTCCTAAAAAAATAAAATCACCAGCAAGCCTTGTGGTATATACTACAGTTCTACAAACCCAGGGCTCCGGAAAGTGCTTTCTGAGGTTACTTTTGCAATGCCAAGCGATAGCTAGCCAGCCCTCATCTCTCACCAACAAATATTTGCGGCAAACCTAACTATCTGCAGCATGATACAAAGGTACTAAAACTCTCTGGCCGATGCGATTCACAAATGCAATGAAATCAATTATGTCAGGAAACTAAACAGATAGAAAAACCAGAGCTAAATTGTACTTCAAAATCAGACCACAATCTGGTTGTGACCAGCCTACGTTATCAGCGTTTCTTTCATGATGATTCTTCGGAAACAGAATTCTAAGATTGTTTGCTAGTGGGCATTAGGAAAAAGAAGAGAACAAATTATAAATATCAAACCAGAAGGGTTCCTTTAAAAAACAACAACAAAAAAAACCCCTGGTTTTTAAGTTATCCTGAAAGATCATTATTCCAATTCGAGTTTGGACGGAGTCCCAAAGATTGGTTGCACCCTTCTCTTAGGGAAGAGACACTCCCTCAAGGGGTGACACCAGATTCTGGGCACACAAAGAGTGATGGAGTTCCACACCTGCCTTTCTTGCTTTGCAAGTTTTGAGGAGGAAGGAGCTGGACAGGCCAGAGAAGGCAGGGAGGGATTCTGGAAGAATTATCTGTGCAGGGACGATGCCCAGATTCCAGAGTGGAACCCTGGAGAGGCCTGCTGAGCCTGGCACGGACTCCTACCACCAGGGCTTTACATTGGGGTCCTGTAGCAGGTGGGAGGGTATGAATGTGAACTGTATCCAGAGACCAACAGCAGAGAGACAAAGTTCCCGTAAGTCCAGGAACGAGTGGGGTTAACTGCAGAACAGGGTGGCTTTGTGCTCTTAATCTTTAAAAACAAAACAAAACAAACCTAAGGGACACAGAAAGTCCTTGGGGCGGGGTGAGGTCGGCAGGAAAAGAGGGGACAGTTGGATGCTGTCTGGACATCAATGGAGAACATTCCACAAGCAGTTCAGGTTGACAGAACAGAAACTAGTGAGAATCCCAAACGTATGTGTGTGTGTTAGATGTGCGGGTGTCTTCAGGTAGAAAAAAAAGGCCGAATCCACAGAGCCAATTTGAGGAGGCCAAAAAAGAAAATAATAGACTGCCTGTCTGCTGTGAAACGGGTGCCACCTGTCCGGACAAAATCAGCTTATATATACACGGAGGATTGCCAATAAAACACCTTGACATGCCCAAAGAGTAGACCTGTGGATTACACGCTATACCCGAGTAACTGAGTATCAGCTTGCCTGTGTCACACTAGTGGCTCTTGAAGGGAATTTTTACAAAAAATATGACTGTGAGTGTATCTGGAACAAAATGAACAGATAAAGGCGACACTAAAACTTCTGTTACATGCAACTGGCTGCAAATTCCACATTACAGATGGGAAGGTTGCTGAGCCATGCCTAGGACGGAGGATCTGAAAGTATAAACAGATTTGACAAAGTCAGATTCCTCTACAGAGGAAACACTACTGGCTCTCCAACCTCGTTCTTGTCCCTGAGGTGACACCTCTAGAGAAATAAAAAATGTCCTGCAGGCATTTGTGATACTAAACCTGGGAAAAGCTGATCCACTAGGGCTTTTTTTTTTTTGCCTTGACATGGGAGGTCGATAAATTTTTTGGACTCCCCACGCAATCAGGGGAACCCAGATTGTGGAACACTCTACAAACCGGATGGCTTGAGCTCTTCCATGACATCGATGTCTTCGAAAGTCGGAAAGTCCAGTGGATGATGTTAGATTAAGGAAACCAAAAAAATATGACAACTGCACACCGTGTGTGACCCTTGACTGGTTTCTGCCTCGGCAAACCGATGTCAAAAGCAGAATAGCTAAAAACAGATGCAGGGGACGGACTGTGAGTATGCAATCTATATTAGACACTATTGTAATGAAGCTAATAAATTCCTGGGGTGGATTATGGTGCTGTGGGTATGTGGGAAATTGTCTAAAAGGAGATTCGGGCCAGAGGTCTCTGGAAAAATGTATCCATCCACCCATGCATGTCTACCTATCTCTAACTCTATGAAAAGAAAGCACATGTTATCAACTGGAAAACTGAAGAGAAGACTGGCATTCATGTTGGACTAGCCTATCAATCTTTCTGTAGGTTTTTAACGTTCTCAAAGACCTTGAATGCTTACTTTTTTTTAAAAAAAGAAGATCCTTAAACGCCAAACTTTTTACATAGCACCCCAGGGAGGTGGGGGAACAGTCAGTGCTCTTACATCCTTGTAGAACAGAGTCCTCAAGGGGTGTGGCGTCAGTAGGCAGAATGTCCTTGATGTCCCTATCCTGTGTGACTTAAGCTCCATCTACGTAAAGGACAAAGGGCTCGACCAGAGCAGCTTCAGGAGAGGGCACGTGGCATCCTAGCCCTGAGCTGGTGGGGTCAACTGAAGTGAGCTCGTGGAAGGGGCAGCAGAGCCCGCTTGCATCCCATCTGTGACATTCCCGGCAGGAAAGTAACTGGCCACCCCTCAGCCGAACACCACGCTCCTGATCCCCAGCTGGAAGCCCGCGCTGAACCCTAAGCCCAAGTCCACCTGCTCTGGGTTTCCTGCCCCCTCGCTAATTGGAAGAGGAGAGTGCTTAATCAACATTTCAGAGTTTTGTCCCCAGGTTTCCATTAGATTTCAATGATGTTTGTTTCTCCTTTCAGGAATAAAACACTTCCAGACATTTTCAAAGACACCAGGGACTTGAACGCATCACGAGGGGGCTGATGCTGGGCTCTTCAGGAATTTCTTGGATTGCATCACAGTGAATATCTTAATTCAAAAAAGATGAAGTCCAGGAGTTCCAGGAAGTAAAAAAAGATGGCCCGAATACACAGCACCTTTCTTTCACATGCAAAATAACCTTAGGTAGGTATAAGGGCAGCTCGAATCTCAGGGATCCATCCCCCACCCGTACCCTGGAAGCCAGGACTTGCCTATGTGAAGGTTAGCCCTGCAGCCAAGGACACCCAGCAGAGGGTGCTGATGGTGGAAGGTGCTAGAATTGGGAGGGACTCTGGCTTCCAGGGCGCTACAGTCTGGCATGGCCAACTCATGGGAGCAGCTCGTCGGGGATTTGCGCAAGGGACTCCATGTCTGTGATGAAAAACCGCCCAACACGCTGGCTCTTACCTTCACAAATTCTGTCCAATCGCTGTCTCTTGACTTTGTGCTTATCCACAAGGGCCATTCTTTATGGAACTTTGCAACTCTCAGATTCAAAAGGCAAAGCAGTCCTCTAAGAACTTAGGGGAACTCGCAGGAGTCTGCGTGCATTACGCCACTATGAACCCTGAAACAAGGAGAAAAGAATCCTTACTTGCTGGAGACCCTCGGGACATCGGAAAGTCATTCAAGACTCCACTGACACTAGGTAGGACCGGCCACCCGGGCCCGTGTGGTGCTTGCTCTCCTCCCAAAACACTGGGAGGTGGAGGCTGCCACAGTCCATCCGAGCCATCTCCTGCTTTCCATCTCGTGACAGGAAGCGAGGGAACACACGCAAAATGATTGTCAGTTATTTCAGAAAGTGGCAAATGCCAAGAAATCCCTTGCTTTTAAAACTCCAGGGCTATAAACACCAATTACCGCAAACCTGAATTGTAATGATTTGCATCTCAATGCCAGAACCTAAGCAACAGCCAGTGCCCTTGTTTCTGAGTCACACAGGTGGTGAACCAAAGGAAGAGGCTCACAGACCACCCTGGACCACCTGGGGAGCAGGTCCCAGACCCCATGGATCCATCTCACCAGTGGCTCTGCCGTGGGTTTCTGTGAGGTGGGTACAACCATGCTTTCCAAAACCGGTCATGCAGGGGCCTGGAGTCAAAGCCACAGCTCAGCACAACACAAAACCCTACCCTGCTGTATCAGAACATGGACAGGAAGCCACAGCGGCACTTAACCAAGATGGCCATCTTCCTGAACCTTCCTCTCAGAGGGGGGCTGCAGTCAGCACCAGCAAGGGGCCATCCCAGCCTGCTGGACTTGCATTCTTCAGTTAGAGAGGCTTGAGAAGCCTCAACTAGGAACTCCAAATCGTGAGACCCATTCTGTCGCCTCCTGTATTTTATTCAAACAACACAATCAAACCAGTCTTATTTTAAAAACATGTACGCCCTTGCACACGTGTACACACATACACACACACACAAAGTGGTCCTCAGTTACCTAGCAAATGGATGGAGGAGAGACAGGAGATAAAAGTGAGCCCCAAGGGTTAAAAAAAACAAAACAAAAAAAAACGAGAACGATCATGGGTGGGCATCAATTATGCAAAACGTTAGGATCTACTTTTATCAAAGGTCAGGCTGCAGGCCTACAAGGTTGCTGGTGGTTAAGGACTAATTTCCCAGCAACCAGGCTGAAAAAGCATCCTTAAGATTTATGGCAACAATTATATGATTTTCAAAACAAAGAGCTAGGAAAAGGCACAATTTCCAATCAGATAAATAATTAATGAGACGGTAAACTCTTTCCAAGACTGGGAAGTTCCCGTCGACCTGGAATGTCGGCCATGTTGGATCTGTGAGGAGGTGAAAACTCTTCTAAGAGTGGGATCGCCCCTTGGGAGGTCACATGCACACGTTTTCCAACCGGCTTTGCTAGTTGCAGGGCTTCCTGAAAGGCAGCCACCCAGGAGAAGAGTCCCTGACTCTGGCTGATTTGAGAGGACCTGTGGAAACGAGTTTCTGTACCTCGGCAAGACACCGGCTTTCTGTGAGGCCAACCAGGGAGCTCAGGCCAGCAGCTGTCACCTGCTCGGGGCCCAAGCTCTGAGGTCCAAACTACACCCCGGCCCCTCCTTGGCTCTGGTGTAAAAACAGAACCCCACGTTGGCCGCCTCATTCAAAGGGTGAGAGAATTAATTAGTTAATATTTGTGAAGGCTGCAGAGATGAAAAATGACAGCATTATAATTTGCGGCAAGATGGGTTTCACACCCTCCTCCCCCCATCCCCGAGTGAGACGTAATCATTCTTTTTGCTTTCCTTTGAATTTTAATTTGTATAATTAGATGGCTTCCTGAAAAATTGATAAGTAGAATTTCAATCATGCAATCAAAGGAAAGATCAGCCATCAGCTCACACAAACGCAGGCATTCTACTATTAAAAACAGGGGCTGATTCCAATATCTGGCTGGGCGGTGGGGTGGAGGGGCACCCTCTGTGTCTGGCCCTTCTGTGAAGTCCTCGCTGCAGACCCCCAGCTGGGGCACTCGCCATGTATTAGACTGGCCAAGTTGGCAGTGAATTCGGACCCACAAGGCCACCGGTCTGAGTCTGGTCCAGGCAGTGACCACTGATTCATGTAGCCTCAGTCCCCTCCCCCAATATTTCTTCTGAAACAAGAATTTATGAAATGTGACATTTTCCTCCTTAGCCCTCCCAAGGAGCAAGCTATTTACGAGGGCTTAATTAACATAACCATCTTCCAATGACAGCCACGGGCCCTCCTTGGAGGCGAGCTGCACACAGCAGCCTCCAGCTGGTGTCTACACTGAGAAAGCCAGCATCTCACCATCCACATTGGCTCTGGGCTTCTTTACACTACCATGGCTCTCTCGGCGATGGCTGCTACGAAAACCAACCACTGCTGTTATTTTAAACCAGCCATAAATCATCGTCATTTTTGCCACCGAATGTATCGTCATTATCATCTATTGATGTTATCAAGGTTTGACTAGAAAAAAAAAAGGTACAAGTATGGAAGAAAAAAAGGATCACTATCCCACTTTTGTTGAAGCTGTTTTTCAAACCATGCTGGCGGTAGACTTGTACATGGAATGGAGTTGTGGAACCTATTTGCAGAATGAATGTGGAGAAGCTGTCTTGAGACTCGGGCTTCTTGGCATAATGTTGCTTGTGTCCCGAAGTGGCAGTGAGGCCAGATGAGTTGAGGACATGTGCTCCTCACCCTTCTTTTCCTCTGGCTGAGGCTGGGAGGTAAACCTCGGTTAAGTTCAAGGTCATTAGGTCCTAAGTAAGAGGGGTGCCCTGAAGCCAGACCTCACAAGAAGAAACACCACCTTCCCCCCGCAAAAATGAAAGATACAGGAGTCACAGGCCAAACACCAATCAAGGATCAGAAAGGCCTGCCTTACCGTTTATTTGCTTCAAGTGAGGGCCGTGGCGAGGGCTGAAATATTTGGTGACAAGAAATCCAACTTATTTTAGAAGATGCTTGGGTAAGAAAGCCACTTGGGGACGCTTGGTTATTACTAGAAGAAAGAAACAGGTACGGAAGCAAGATCTGTTCCATGCAGGCGTCAAAGAGAAACCACTTGCTTGGGTATCAAACTCAAAAAGAAAAAAAAAAAAAAATCCAGAATCCAGGGCTAGAGAAACTAAACTAGGAAGGAGTCCCCTCCCCCAAACAGTCTAAAATCCGGGCTGCCTGATTTTACAACGTTATGACATGGTCACTCACAGCTACTGCCTGCCATCATGAGGGGATACACCAAGCCACCAGGAGGTTCTATTGCAGAAAGCCCCAGCACTCACTCATTTAAATGTTAAAGGTCTCAAGTAAGTTTTACAGATCCTCTCATTTCTCTATTCCAGCTTCTAGTCTTCACCAAGATGGAGACTTCATAAAGGCAGCAGAAGGGATTTACAGAGTTCAGAGCACGTTCTTCCACAGTCTTTCAAGATGAAAATTCTCCCCAACCCAGTTAAACATGATGATCGCTTTCAATTCTTTTAAGGTCGACTTAAACACTACGTTAATAGAGACAGACCAAGTTTTACAGTATGCTAACAAATTAATAGCCATTGTAGCTAGGCAAGAACTGCCAAAATTCTCCGAGTGAGCCCCTGGAGTCCTCACGATGTATTTCTTTTTCACCAGCCACATGTGAAACATATTTCACAGCTAAACACAGGGGTGCAGACTTGAAGCTTGAGAAGTTGAGGTGATCTCATGCAAGTGGCAAAGCCTCTCTGCAGCCCAGAGAGCAGCATGGGTGCCCAAGGTCCCACCATGTGCCTGAGCCTGGGATCCTGAAAGATGCCACGTATTCCTTCAGCACAGTCGATGGGTTCTCTCTAGGAGGCTGCGTGTGACCAGCGGGTCATGAGGAAGAAGTGACATCAGCCCAGACCTCAGCAACACTGTGCATGAGCAAGCACAGGTGAGGATCCGGGCGGTAGAGGCCATCACATCAGCATACCTGCAGATTGGGCGCCTGTCAACGGTACCTTGATCACGCCGGCCCAGCCATGACACCTGCCCAGAACTTTTCATCTGGACACAAAAGACACGTTCCATGGGCGATATATGACAACTATGTCCAACAGATGCCTGTCTTAGGAAGATGGTGGGGTACAAGCTCCTAAATAGATGATTAGGTACCAAGATCTGTTTTTAAAACTGCACCTGAAGAACCAGTTAAAAACGAGATGTAAACCGGGCGTGGTGGCACACACCCCCAGAGTCCCAGCTAGTTCAGAGGCCAAAGTAGGAGGATTGCTTGAGAGGCTAGGGGCTGAGGCTGCAGTTTGCTACGATTGCACCTGTGAACAGTCACTGCTCTCCAGCCTGGGCCACACAGCAAGACCCCATCTCAAATTAAAAAGTTAAAATAAAAACAAGCAATTCTGATATAACAAATTCTAAGTGAGTCAGGGATCAGTGCAAAAAAACCTGCCCCAGCTTTTATTTAAATGGCAATCATTTTACCACAACTAATAATAAAGTTATTTAAACTGCACTTTGGAAGGAAATGAAGCTCTTTGAGAAAATCAGAGTGGGAAATGACTTCATAAGAGCCAGTTTTCAAAATGGCTATTATGGACTGAATGCCTACATTTCTCAATGTTGAGCTCTTGAATATTCTAATTCCCAAAGCGATGACGTTTGGACATGGGACCCCTTAGATGGTGATTTATGAGGCGCCACCACCATGAAAAAAGATTTGTACTTAGTACTAGCACCCAGTACCTAGTATCTGATCTCTCTGCCTCTTGTGAGGACAGTCCGAAGTCTACAAGGCAGGAAACAGGGGCTCACCAGATAATGGATCTGCCAGATTCTTGATTTTAAACTCCCCAGGCTCCAGAACTGTCAGAAACAAGCGTTTGTTGTTATTTATTTATTGATTGATTGGAGTTGGAGTCTCACTCTGTCACCCAGGTTGGAGTGCAGTGACATACTCATGGCCACCCCAGCGTCGACCTACTTGGGCTCTGGCGATCCTTCCGCTCAGCCTTCCACGCAGCCGGAACTACATGGTAGCCACGTCACCACGCCTGGCTCATTTTTTATTTATTGTAGAGACGAGGTCTCGCCAAGTTGCCTGGGCTGGTCTCGAACCCGCGGGCTCGGGCAATCCACTCGCCCTGGCCTCGCAAAGTGCTGGGATTACAGACTAAGCCACCAAGCCAGGCCGTGATTATTGTTTAAATCACCCAATGAGTCTATGGTATTTTTGTTACAGCAGCCCAAAGTGACTAAGACAATGGCCAGAAGTGACGATCGCTTCTTGATTATTTATTCAGTAGGTTTTGCAAATTTAGGTTTTTTTGTTTTTCTCTTTGGGTAAATGGGGTGTAAAACACATAGCTCAGATATCAAGTGGCCTAAAAGGTGTATAGGAAAGTCCCTCACAGTCCCCATCCTATGCCCTGAAGATTCACTCTGGTTCCACCATCAAAGCAAAAGGAAGGAACTCAACTCTCCTGCCAGCAGCCCAGCCCTAGGGTGTAAGGTCACACATCCTGGTCACATGCCCTCAATCTGTTTCCAGGGCCCCACCCTCAACCCTCAACTGCTAGGGTTGATGCAATACAGGTTACACAGACAACATGCAGGCAAGCCAAAGGAGGTGTCCTTCTCCAATGCCTTGAGGCCAGATATGGTTCAGAATTCAGGAAGTGTTTGAATTTTAAAGAGAGAACACACTGCTTACTCCACCTAGTATAGTGTACCCCTAAAACAACCATTAACATTTCAATACCAGACCAGATAAATATAATGACCCCAATGGATTCATGAAGATTATTTTAAGAGTCTACTCTTAACAATTTAGAGTGGGTCGAATTCTGCTGCTGCCAGAGTATTTTAGAGTTTGGGAATGAGGCTAAAAAATTGTGGACCTGCGATTTTATTCTTTCCATCTGACTCCTACCAAAAAGTGCTTAGGGGCTTTAAAATAGCTCAAAAAATTAAAAGTGAAGCCCCCATAAGCTACACAGTAAGTAACATCCAAGAAATGTACATGGCAAGTCTGCAAGTGCATGGAATCAGAAGTTATACCACGAGGGTGAAGGTTGCCTCGTCTAAGGAGGTGACCAAATTTACACACACGCTTGTCCTTGGTCAACAAAGTTGAGTAAGTCCTCCTGCTTTGGTTTAGGGTTGTGAGCACATGGAAATACATTTCCTGGTGCTAAAGGCAAGATGCCAGAGTTCTAGATTGCTTTCACTTGCTACACACTATCATCAAAAACAAGTGACTGGAGCAGAAGGAATTCGTGATTTTCCTAATCGGTTGTTTCAGTTGTGTCATAGTGAAAATTAAGTGCGGGTCTTTGCATTATAAAGACAAGGAGACACTTCTCTGTTTAGAATTTTCACACTTTTAAGAGCACTTGTCTGCCTTCCAAACATACCTTAAATAGAGAATATTTGTTTTAATAATAATGTGCTGTTTATTAACAAAGGTAAAACAAAGCCAAAGGGATAAAAACAAATGTGGAAACTTATTCGAAGTAAGAGGTGTAAAAGAACACCTTTCATTCCTGCGCGCTTTGAGGAATCATAGGAACACAGATTGCTCTTCCTTTTGCAGTGTTCTAACTCTTCCCTACATGCGCATGAAAACTTTGATCTGCAGCTGAGGAGTTTGGCTGGACAGAATAAAAGGATTCGTGTTCTCAAATACTATGGAGGCAGAAGGAGTTCCACTTTGACCAGAAAACTCAACAATCTGTTACCTCCTGAGTACGAGAAGTGATTCCAAAATGTTTATAAACTGAGTGAGTAAAAGTGAAGGCCACACAGAGGAAGTATAGAGAACGCCAGAAAGTTCTCATGAAATGCCCGCAGAGGGTACCGGGCCACGGCCAGGAAGGCCGTGCGGGTATCCAGTCCCATTACCAGGAGTGATATCTGTGATCTGAGACAACTGCATGCACACAGAACGCATTGGCTGTGGTCCAGGGCAGCATGCAAGCACAGACAAGGCTAGGGGTGGCAGCGCAGGTTTGTAAACCTAGCACTTTGGGAGGCTAAGGCAGGAGAATCGCGTGAGCTCAGAGTTCGAGACTAGCCTAGGCAACATAGTGAGACACCGTCTGTACCAAAAACAAACAAACAAACAAAAAAACTAGCCAGATGTAGTGGTTCATGCCTGTGGTCTCAGCTACTTAGGAAGCTGAGGCAGAAGGATGGCCTGAGCCCAGGAGGTTGAGGCTGAGGTGAGTTGTGATGGGGCTTCGACTTCTAGCCTGGGCAAACAGAGTGAGACCCCGACTCAAAAACAAACAAACCACACACACACACACACACAGATAACTGAGGGCCACTAAGGGTTTCGTACCTGAGAATTAATAAAGGCAAGAGCCATCAAGCCACGCTTCCTGGAGAGAACTATCTGGAAGTTATGGAATAAGTTAAATGCATGCAAAAGTTATTAATAAATTAGACTATTTATTAAATTATTAATTGTAATCATATAACATATAGGTCACACCGTACATAATCATAAGTTATTAATTAGATTCATGATTAAACTTCTTAGACTGTCAGCGTATGGAAGAGAATCTTTTTATTTTATTTTTTTTTAATTTTTAAATTTTTATTTTATTTTTTGAGTTGGAGTCTCACTCTGTTGCCCAGACTGGAGTGCAGTGGCCGCTCCTGCCCACCGCAGCCTCGACCTGCTGGGCTCCGGCCATCCTTCCGCCTCAGCCTTCCGAGTAGCTGGAACGACAGGCGCGCGCTACGCCCGGCTGATTTTTTGATTTATTGTAGAGATGAGGTCTCGCTGCCCAGGCGGGTCTTGAACCCGCGGACTCAGGCAATCCACTCACCTCAGCCTCCCAAGGCGCGGGATGACAGGCTGCGCCATCGAGCCCGGTGAGAATCTTTTTGAGGCAACTTTTAATTATTCACCTCGCACTAACACATGCATTACACTGGCATTTAGGTGTCTAACAGAGGCAGCTAGAGAACTAGTTGGTTACTTAGCAAACACACTGCAAAGATGAGACCTCAAGTTTTTCAGGTCTGCAGGTTCGAGTTTTAACATGGCTCCCTTGGCATTTTTTGCCCCAGAGAGGCCTGGGCAAATTAGGATGGCCTTTGCGGTGCACCCTCCCTTCTTAGGAGGGCACCACCCCCTTTCTGAGATCCCAGCTTGCTCATCTGGACCCTGTGTGGTCTGGAATGCACGTCAAGGGCCCGCTCTCCGTCTCTGCTGGCTTTCGAGACCGACGGACACCGCCCACCGGGGGCCGACCTTTTCCCGGTCCAGCCCTTCCCGGGAGCAGGGCCAGCCCAGGGGAGGCCGGGCGGCCAGCCATGGGGCCCTCTGGCCAGCAGAGGGCACTGCATGCCCTGCAAGGCCTTCCTCCAGAGGCAGCAGCGACTAGACCGCTTGGCCTTGACCGGCCCTCCCCATTTCAATCCCAACTTGGGTTGCCACCAGCACCTGGAGCGAATCAATAAGACCGGCTGTCCCAGAAGGAAAGGCCTGAGCCAGTGGATGAGACGCTGCGTTTCCCTCCACTTCAGGATGGAAGAGACAGAAGGTCTCGCCCAGCAGCAGATGCTTCGTTTTCAGGAACACGATCAGCCCGGGGAAGGGAAAAGCAGTGCCAGACCCTCCCTGGTGTCTGTCTCCTGAGACCCTGGGAGGGGCGGGGAGGGGGCGGCATGACTTGAGGCTCTGGCCAAGGAGGCTCCCTGCCCAGGGCTTGGGGTCCCCGACATCCAGGGAGCCAGGAGCCACCCCGAAGGGTGATTTTCCATGATGCCTGTTGATCTATCAACAAGTCACAGGGATGGTAACATGGAAACAACTTGGCAGAGACAGAATGTACAGAGCGAGGAAAAGCGCCGGGGAGGAACTGGGCTGTGCCGCTGGGAGGGCCCGTCAGGGTTTCCACGACAAAGGACAGCTTCTGGGGCACCACACACCACACACACACACACACACACACACACACACACACACACACCTGACCGACTGAGTGGGAGATGGCTCAATGTGCCTTCACACCCGGGATCAGTTTGTGGTGAGGCAGGGATGACATCACAATATGCCACGCCCCCTCCATCACCCTGCAAACGCTTATCCAGCAAGGGAGGTGGGGAGGGAGGGATTTGCAACCTTATTCAGGAATTGATTCTGGACAGGATGTGTCTGTGTGTGTAAATGCATGTGTCACACACATATACACACACACACAATCTTTTCCATCACCAAATTCTTAGAAGTCAATTCTGGAGAGAACGTGCCTCCATGTGTGTGCGTGTGTGAATGCATGTGCGTGACACACACACAACCTTTCCCATCACCAAATTCTTAGAAGCCAATTCTGGACAGAATGTGCCTCCATGTGTGTGCGTGTGTGAATGCATGTGCGTGTCTTTCTCTCTCTCTCTCTCTCTCTTCCTCTCACTCACACACACACAATCTTTTCAATCACCAAATTCTTAGAAGTCAATTCTGGACAGAACATGCCTCCATGTGTGTGCGTGCATGAATGCATGTGCGTGTCTCACACACACACACACACACACACACACACACACATAATCTTTTCCATCACCAAATTCTTAGACGCCAACCTGATGGATGCAGCCATCAGCTCCCTCCTCCACACCGGCAGGGCAGCCCAGTAAGCCAGCCTGAAGAAGGGAGGGAGGGCCTGGCGTGGATCACAGCAGCTACACGGGGGACACACACGTTCTGTCCGGTCCGGTCCCTACCTCTTCCCAGGACAACCACGCCTTCTTGCTCTCCTTTCAGAGCCACAGTTGCCACAGCAACAGGATACCACAGGGCGACACAGCTTGTGCTGGGCCTTATTTGGCAGAAGATGGCTCTGGAAAGATCCCACACACGGCGAGGTCCTGGGGTGTGATCGATTCTGCCTCCGCGCAGCCTCCAGGATGGAATCGTCTCCCCTCTATGGCTCCGACACGACGAGCACTTCACCAGCTTGCTGCAAAACCACATTCCACGGGACTTGCCTTCATCTCCCGGATTAGGCGCCTCTGCAGCCCACTTTGGCGTGGACGACAGGCAAGCACGTGGGCCACGTGGTGGCCAAGGGGACCCAGGAAGAGACTGACAGGCATGGTCTCAGCTGGCAGGAGGGGGTGGCTCAAGCTGGACTGGCACAGATACGTTATCAATGTGAATGCTGGCTGGGGTTCTTTGTCGGTTTTCAGAAAACAAGTGTCTGGAGAGATTATCTCCAAAACAAACAGCAGGAAAGGCTCATTCCAAAGGAGTCCACCTGCTTGAAGCAGTGGGGTCCCGGGCTCCCAAGTTCAGTGACAGCCAGGTTCGTGACTCCTAAGTACAGTGGCTAGCTGTGCACCAAACCACATTGGGACTCTTGAGCGGCGCTGCTACAACCCAGCCTGCCATGACCAGGCCAGTGGGGCCACTGCGTTGTTGTAGAGTTCAGCTCCCCACGCTTAGGGGCCAACCCTTCAGGGCACCAGCTGTGGCATGTGGTGTGACACAAGTGTTCCAGGCGCCTGTGGCGGCCCAGCCTGCGTTTCCAAGGTGTCGCCTGCGCAAAATTCAGCAGCCAGAAGCGCCAACTCAGACCTCGGGCGCGGGAAAAGATGCTAGCTTGGGGAGGACAGATATTCTGTGCCTGGGTTCTAACAAATAACCAAATTCCTCGAGCACATTTTCTCTTACCAAAAGCCATTCTGCAGTGTTGTGGGGGTGCTGGTGAACCCCATAGCACCCAGTCTGCTGCAAATTTCCTGGAGACGGTAGGAGAACATCAGACATCCCTAACTCCAGAAAGTCTTTCGATGGAAAGGCAGCACCACTTCCTAGACCTTATCTTTTCTATCTGTGGCGGAGAAGACTTTGTTTGTATCCATGACTGCAACCAAAGGGAGGCCGGGCGACTGCGGGGTCTCATGGGGGAGCTGGAGGAATGTGTGACACTCCTGTGTCACCCAAATTCATACCTGCTGATCCAATGCGAGGGAAGGGGGTGGGGGACGTCTCAAAACGGCTCCTTTTGTTTCTCTGTTGGGGGACATTCTTAGAGTTAGACAGTGTTCTTGAATGATTTCACCTGTTTTATGGAGGGTCCCAGACTTAGCCTCCAACTCTGATGGGTACACAACCCCCTGTTAATATTCGTCACAGCCCAGAATGTTCTGGCCTATAGCTAAAACGGCAGTTGGTGGACAAGAGAGCTTGCTGGAGGAGGAGGAGGCAAGGCTCCCGGTGAGAATCTTCGAGACGGAACACCTCATTTATGATGAGCCTCCCACCCAAGTCCTCGAGGGAAACAGCTGGAAGATGAGGGTGGACAGGGTGCACACACAGCTTAACTTGGACGGAACCAGATCAAGACTCTTGAACAACCCTGCTGCCACCCTTCTGCCCAGCCTGACGAGCCCATGCGTACAACCACCCGAGTGGACAACCACAAGGCATCGTGGGCTAATGACAAAGGTTCCTAATTCTACATAAATCCCAGTAAAGAAATCTTGGCAAGATACTGGTCATTTAAAAATCTGCTGTGATCAAACTTATGGGGATGTCACACACACCGGAACCCGTGCCAGACAAATAATAAACAGGGGAACGAGGACCCGAGGACTCAGGATGCCAAGTTCATGTCCTCAGGCCAGACACCACGTGAAAATGGTTAAGAGAAGACACTCTGGGGAAAGACAGGTCCCTGGACACCCATTCCCTATGCCTGGACATCTACAGTCTCTTCAACATTAAGGGCTTACACGACTTCCCAAGTTCCTGGGAAATTCTGAAAGGAAACATTTCCGACTGTGAAAGCACTCTCTCTGGTGCGTTCTCGAACTTTTCCCTCAGATGAAGTTATGGATACACATAACCCAGCATGCGGCCGCTGACCCCACACGTACTTATTTCTTCAAAATGCAAAACTTCCCGGAATAACTCAAGCATGAATCCATGATGTCACGACAGCCGCGGCTGAATCTTAATGAGAGGTCGGGGTGGGCAAAGGAGCCCCCCGAAAAGGACCCCTCTCTGTGCTTCGAGTCTCAACAGACAGCAGGAGGGCCCAGCAGGGGGTCTTTTCGGGCCGGCCTCCCACACACCTGGAGGCTGCAGCCGCTTTGTGGTGACCCCCAACATGGCAGTGCCAAGGATGGCTCTGTGCCCGCTGTGGGCCTCTTCCCAGTGGTTGCCCTAGGAAGGGCCTGCAGAGATGGGTGACTCCTGGGCTGCAGCCTGCTCCACGCCCAAGGCCTTTGGGAAATCAGGGTTCACCTCAAAGGAGAGACAGGAACAAAGAAGGTGAGAGGCAAAGGGATTTTGAAAGGGCTGAGGTTAGACCCTCTGGGCTTCAGGGACAGCCCCGTAGACAGGTGGCAGAATATCTCAAAGGCTCTCCTGGGGTCGGGGAGGGGAGATCTCAGGCTACCACTCGACCCTTCCCATGACCTTTCTTGCCCTAGGCCAGCACTGAGCCAGAAGTGGTAGAGATCTGGGAAGAGAAGAAGTGGAAGGGCAAGTTTACACAAAAGAAGAGAAGTATCACACACTTCCAGAGGGCAGGGCACCGGCCACAGCAACGTGAGAACCCAGCAGCCCAGCAGAGGATGTAATTCTGCACGGGGGCCCTCACTAAGGTTGCATGGACGGGGTGCCAGTGACTGCTCCAGCTCCCACGACAGTTTCTAGGACTCTGAAGCCTAGGAGCTCATCAGTTCTCCACAACAACCCACGGGTGACAGAGGCATGCCCACGGGAGGTGTGCCCACAGGACAGGAGACAGGGCCCCGGAGCTGCTGGGGAACCACAGAGGATTCTCGGAGCCACTATCTTTCCAAGAAGCCCACTGAGAACTTTCAAAGCTGACCATGGCCCTCTTCCTGCCTGGGAGAGATCCAGAAAAAGAGGGCTCCCTAGCTGTTGATTTTCATGATTCTATGGTCTTTACTTCTAACAAACAGAATCGGCAGGTGATGAGATGGTTCTTCCGAGATTAGGCTGAAAGAGACAGGGCTTCCATCATGGGTATACTCTCTCCCTCAAACAGAAGCCAGCTGCCCTGTTGTGAGCTGCCCTAAGGATGGGTTCACGTCGTAACAGGAAACGGAGACCCCCTTGGTCCAACAGCCTATGAGAAACTGAATCCCCAGGCCGAGCTTTCAGATGAGACCGCAACCCTGCCAACCATCCTGTCTGCAACATCATGAGGGACTCTAGCCAGAGGCACCCAGCTAAGCAGTGCACATTCCTGACCCACAGAAACTGTGATATAATAAAGTTTTGTTGTTTCAAGCCTCTAAGTTTTGAGGCAATTTGTCACACAGCAATAGATAACTAATCTCTTTATACAACCTATCAAATTTACTACGGTCACTGATAGAGTACAGTTCAACAGGAAAGATAAAAACAGTAATACATTTGTAATGCATGGCATCAAGTTTATATTACCTACAGGACCGAGAACGCTAACAAAAACCAACCCAAACGCTATAAATCCTCAGCAGCCCACGCCGATGTGAGGTCTGTGATATATCCACTTCTGTAAACTCTGGGGGCAAATACTATTCTCCTCACATCAGCAACATCCACGGGCTTAAAGAATGGAAAGTCTGCTGTTATTTCCACTTATCCCAGACGCTTAAAATAAATTCCAGGACCACGCTCGACATGCACAGAGTTAACTAAGGCACCCTGGGGTCTCTGCTCTGACTCATGCACACCCATAAATCTGGGGAACATTAAAAAGATCTATCAGGGCCCGGGCCCCACATTAAGAATGCAGCCTTCTAGACCCGCCTTCTGAATGGCAATTCATGGAGTAAACAGACCCTCTCGCTTTCTTACTCTTAGAAGTGGTCCTTGAACTGCAGCTACAATCAAGTCTGAGCTTTCAGAAGAATCAGATCCAAAGAGGATGCGGGGAATATCCAGGGCAGTCTGCGAATGGTTTCAGAGCACAGACACAACCGTTCCTGAGACAGAAACGGTGTGAGCCAAAAGCCCCATCTGGAACCCCAGGAGTACAAAGGCCACGGAGCGCAGCCGAGGGCGTGTGCACAAAGCCATACGTATGTGCACGCGTAATGCCATCGTGGCCCATGACGGTTTGGGAGAGCCATGGCCTTTCTGGAGCCCTCTGAGACTCTAGAAGTCACCAATTCCAAATTTCACAAAGAAACTGACGCCCAATAAAGTCCTCATCCTATGTCCCTAGACCTCCACGTGCAACCCCATTATCCTAGAAGTAGCTCTCTGCAGACGCACACAGAACCAGACTGAGCCACACCAGCAGGTTCTGAATGTGACAGCCACGTCCCATGCGGCCATGCCCCACAATCCCCAAAGCACACTCAAAGGCAGAGCTGTCCAGGCAAAAAAGCACGTGAGAACACCAACATAGGCAAAAAGACGCAAGATAAAGAAAAACTGCTTTGTAAAGGCATTGAAAAGAAAACTTAAAGCAGGCTAGATGGACGCATACCCCACCATCTGCTGGGGGTCCCTCGGAGGAAGGGGCAGACTCTGAA
Source organism: Carlito syrichta (assembly GCF_000164805.1). NCBI lineage: Eukaryota > Metazoa > Chordata > Mammalia > Primates > Tarsiidae > Carlito > Carlito syrichta. The sequence goes on along the minus strand of NW_007249825.1, from coordinate 100,270 downwards.
GGGGGTGGAATGCTTTTTACATGCACGCATTACTTTAAAAGCAACTAACACAGAGCGCTTCACATATGACGGGAACTATTCTGAGAAAACGCGAGGGTTAACTAATCCAACACACACACACACACACACACACACACACACACACAAGCAGCCCGCAAATATCTTCTGCTGGGCTGGCTCTGATAAGGCATGCACACAGCGGAGAACACACCCAGCACAAATGCCTCGCTCAGCTATTGCACTCTCTGTGGAAAAGACTTCAGGTGAGCCCCTAACAGCTCAGGTGCCCCTAGGATGGAAGTATTACCTACTTCTTCTGCCCCTGGCTCTTTCAGAAGGGCAGCTGTGGGTTCTAAGGCGCCTAGAAGGCACACATTCTGTTAGATAACATCGCAGTCAGAGAGGTGTGGCCTAAGGTCAGGGACATCTGCTCAAAACTCAGCCCCTCTGGTAATCTGTGAGCCTCATACCTATTTCCTGGAAAGGTTAAAACATCAACACGGGCTTGGTGGCTCAACCTGCAATCCCGCGCTTTGGGAGGCCGAGGTGAGTGGATTGCCTGAGCCCGTGGGTTCGAGACCCGCCTGGGCAACTTGGTGAGGCTGTCTGGGTGACAGAGTGAGTCTCCAACTCAAAAAAACCAAAACAAAACCGAAAAACAAAAAAACATCAGCACGTCTTCCTATCTGGAAACGGCTCCCAGTTCGTGTGTGTGGCCCCATCATTTGAGGAGCTGTGATCACAGCACGTAGCCACATGCAGAGCTCTGGAAAGTTCTCTCTCACAGTGACTGCTGAGCCCTTCACGGCGTCCTTTGTTTGTGAGTCTCCATTACACCTTTCCGTGGAAGACACACGTGTCCCTCTGTCCCTGGAGCACAGGGACCATTCCAGACACGAACCCATGCGGCTCTGGGCCATCTGGGTCAGCCTCCGCTCCCCACGCCAGGGCAGGGACAGGAGTGGGACCGCAGAAGCAGAAGGCAGGGCGCCCTTATGCTCAGAGAGGCACTCAGCAAGGGTTAAACGGATTTTTAGAAACTAAACTTCACGAAAATGGCTTCAACACAATTTGATGAGGTCAGCGAGTAGAGAAGCCTAATGACACTTGTAAGAAAAAACATCTGCTGGTGTCAAAAGGTCAGCAGGAAGTGAGTGGGATTTACGTGGCCTGGATTGGCCGGGCCAACACTCCTCGAAAGAGAGACACACATGGCTTAACTCAGCCCTAGAGGAACAACAAAAACCCTTTTCAATTGTCCTCTGACCAGCCCCCACATTCTCTAAACAAGAGGCCGAACTCTGAGCTATGAAATCTGTCTAGGACCCCGACGGGCAATTAGCTCTTTGTTCATTCACTCTCGTTTGGCCACTGAGGCTCACACATTCCCTGAACGAGCAGTCTTTCGGGAAGGGTGTTTTTGCCGTGTGTGCACAGCCTCCCTCCGGGCCACAGGCCCTCTGGCTTTATTTTCTCGTTGGGATGCCACTTGGGTCACTGGAATAGCAAATGTTTCAATAAATCCATCATCTCAAAAACCAAAACAAGAGGTTTCTTTGGAAAAACAGGAAGTCCTGGGACATAATCCCGCTTAAAATAGGGCCTGTTTCATTTGTTGACAAGACTCCAGACTCGGAAGCCTCTTGGTGTTTTGTCTTTAGATCCAACTTACCTTTTTCATGCTCTTTCAGTAAACCATCCCGCTGCCTCGGGTGACAGACTGGCCCGGTCTTTGTTACACTCCGCTGCAGGTCACAGGTCCGGGTCCCGGCCGGCCTACTTCCTGTCCGTAGTCCCAGAGGGAGATCTCATGGGAAGCCAGGCCCAGCGCCCCCGCAGGGATCAGGCCTGGTGCTTTCTTTCCATACACCGAGGGCCATTTCTGCCTTCTCATATGCATTATTTAAAACTTGGGGGCCTTTTGGAAGTTGTGTTCTGGCTGTACTTGCTTGATGGACTGTGACAGAGTTTTCCAGAAGCCCTGACTGCTTGGAAGAAAACACTTGGGTTGTCACCTGGACTTAACCGCTGTGCAGTGGGCAAATCGGGGGAACCTCATCTCATCCAGGAATCTATAGCGTCCACACTTCCCCAAGGTGCCCGCTTCAAAGGATACAGGCACAAGAAAATGTCCAAAGAAATTCTAAAGTTTCTCAAGGGACAAATCCATGCACACAGTGTCCTTATAAGATGCCTCCTGTGCGTCGCCCCTCATGCTGGCTCCTACCCGCTCTAACTTTTCAGCTCTTTCCCACTAAATTCTGCCTTTTCCTTACTAATCACTGAGGGTCCGGAGAATGGTGTTGAAATGTAAAGCCAGAGAATACAGAGAGAGGACCAGAGAGTCAAACCTGCCAGATTCTTAACGGGGAGACTCCAGTCTACCCCCTGGGCAAATTCCCAAGGTCAGATTGCCTCCTGTGACCTTCAGGCGGTTTCTTTGTCACGGGAAAGGCAAAAAGTTTCTGCATATTAAAGAGTTGGTACAGGCTCGTGGTGCGAACCTTCTGTAATACTGCAATAAACAATTTGTGTCTCCTATGCAACTTATCTTGTGCTTACCCAAAAGGTAGGACAGGAAGTGCTGAAGTAAAAAAGAAAATTCAAGCAATGCTTGTATTGTTTCAGGATGCTGACAGGTTTTATTGGGATAGAGAGGAGAAAATTTAGCTGCATGAAGAGTCTGATACGTGTGACTTCCTTAAGGAAATGTGATTTTCGGCCGGGCTCGGTGGCTCAGCCTGTAATCCCAGCACTTTCGGAGGCCGAGGCAAGTGGATTGCCTGAGACCATGGGTTCGAGACCCACCCAGGCAACTTGGCAAGACCTCGTCTCTACAAGAAATCAAAAATTGGCCGGGTGTGGCAGCACGCGCCTGTGGTTCCCGTTACTTGAAAGGTTGAGGCGGAAGGATCGCCAGAGCCCAGCAGGTCGAGGCTGCGGTGGCCGGGAATGTGCCATTGCACTCCAGGCTGGGCGACAGAGACACAACTCAAAAAAAAAAAAAAGAGAGAAACACGATTTTAAAGTTTACTTTCTGGAATGTGGACAACTGCAAGGGGGGGGCGTAAGATGTATGACTTCCAAAATTGACATGATTTAGATGATATTTAGCTTGGACCCAAGACCTGCCACCACCGTCCTGATTCACCCTGACCCGGGCCCACGTGAAGGGGCACAGCCTGCTCTAGCCACCCGGCCACACTAAGGTTTTTATTCTTCAGTGTGGACTGAGTCACATTCCAGAGGCGCCAGCGCTGAAGCAGAGGGCAGCTCTGTGCATGGCCTTCCTGCCTGACTTCCTGCTCTGCTAGTTCAGGAGGGGCCTCCAGGAGTCAAAGAATGTGCCAGCCAGCCTTTGTCTGGGTTCATTGGGAGTCAGGAAGCGGTGTGTTTGGGAATGTGCCTTGAGTCTGGCTTTGCTGAGCTTCTGGGGGAGACACTTAGGATGATATGAGGTCCCGGACAGAACAGGCCCGCCGTGGGACCTCACGGGTGAGCCGTGAGTCCACACACCCCCGGGCACGTCCTGCTGCCGGTCTCAGAAGTCATACCACCAGGGGTCAAAGGCTCCTCCACGTATGTAAGTGAAGCAGTCATGGGGCATTCAACCACCTATCCGAGTCGTTCTTTTGAAGAGTGAACAATATGGAGAACTGGAACATATGTGACCACGCAGCTGATCCACACAAGCATTCCCCACAGCCATTTATTTTAAGGATCGTGTGCTATTTTTATACTCCACAGAAGCACTGCCAAGGGAATCCACAGAGGAAAACAAAGGAGCCGCGGCCGCGCCGGGGACTCTGGCTCTGCACTCCACCAAACAAGCCATCACAACACACTATTGGCTACCTTGTCTCAGAGACAAGCGTCATAAAGTCAGTCACTTGACATTATTTGAGCTCAAGTTTTTTTTTTTTAAGTCACAGATGGCCTGTAAACAGAAATTCAATTTTTCTTAACTACCGGCTGTGATACTCCAAGGCCCCCTGCCTGTGTGTGTGTGTGTGTGTGTGTGTGTGTGTGTGTGTGTGTGTGTGTGTGCGCGCACGTGCGTGTGTGTAGGGGTGGGGGTGTGTGTCACAGTTACCTGCCACACTGGTTCTGAGCAAGTGACCAACTTGAAATTCTGCTGTGGGAGAGTGATGATGCTTATCTCCAGTAGAGAAAGTTCTGGGGCTTCAGTCTCTGCCTGCAGTTACATGCAGGGCAGTCAGGCGGAAGAGGGATGGAGTGTATTCTGCGTGGGCAGAACCATGACCAAGAAGAGAGAGGAAGCCGAGAGGAAAGAGAGAGGAATCCGAGAGGATTTTCCAAGAGGAAAGCTTTCAGATGGATAAAGAAGTTTCTCACAGTCGAGCAAAGGCTGACTCCTGGATAAGAAGCAAATAGGTGGGCTTCCCCGGAGATGCTGGCGGCCCCATCTAGAGGACACGAAGCCTAGACCAGATCTGTGACCCGCAGTTGTGCACCCTCTGGACCTATGAAGGATGGGTGGGCTGAGGTACAATGGGGGCTAGGGGTAGTAGGGGGGGGAAATGTGCAGCGTGACACCTGCAGATGGTTTTCCCTGTCCTAGAATGCACAGCCGGGGAAGCACAGCCAGTCCCTACCGGATCCCAGTTCCCTGTGGTCCACGTAAACGCTGGGTTCCTGCAGAGGGAAATAGCCCTGGTATGTACCATTTTATTTGCACTCAAAACATCCTTCCTGGGACCATCCCAATAAGCTGAGCACACTATTTTCAACTAAGGCCCTGGCATTGTCGAGGAATGTTTTCAGGGCTAAGCAAATTGCTAAAGCAAACATTTTATTTTCGTCTGCTGGGGACGGCCAAGCGCTGTAAAAATACTTCCTGATAGGACTTCCAGTGGAACTGCCCCCTCTGGTGGAGCCGTTGGCACCAGACACTCCGGATCAGAAGGAAAGCTCTCACTCTGGGCACAGGGTGTGTGGCATTCCTACTTCCCTTCAGGGAGGCTCCTTCTGCAGCATCCTGGCCCACACCTTCAACAGCCCGGGGAGAAGATCAAAGCAGACTATGGGAACAGAGGGGGACAGACCCTGCAAAGCAGGGAACAGGGGGCTCTCTTGCCTCTCCTCTTCCCTGCCAAGGGGTGAAAGCAAATCCCACAAATCCCCAGTCCCAGGCATGGCCTGGGACTCAGCCACCGGGTGATCTGGGTACAGGAGACGATAACGGGGTCTCCATGTCTCCAAGTCAGAGGCAATCAGAAGCTGGTACAGCAGGGGCAGTGGTGTCAGAACCCCAAGAGCTGGCTGGCACACCGAGTTCCTACATGCATGTTGGCAAGGCACCACCACCTCTGGGCACCATGAATACAGCACCCTACTGGGAGCAGCAGCTGTGGCAGTAAGCACACGCCCACCTGGGTGTCATTCTTAGCACTGCACATGCATTCATATGTTCTTCCCAACAGTGAGGCCCAGAGCAGAAAAACTTGCTCAAGGCGATAAAGCTGGGTGAAGGTAAGACTTGATACCAGGCAACGTGCTGTCTGAGAGAGACCTACACACATACACACATACACACACACACACACATATGCACGCATTTCATTTCTCCATCTTTTTTTTGAGTCAGAATCTCACTGTTGCCCAGGCTGGAGTGCATGATCACAGCTCAGGTGATTCTCCTGCCTAAACTTCCTGAGTAGTTAGGGCTACAACTGCTACAGAATGTCACCATACCCAGCTGATTTTTTTTTTTTTTTTGGTAGAGGCGAGGTCTTGCTATTTTGCCTAGGCTGGTCTTGAACTCCTGTGCTCACGCAGCTCTGTCTTGGCCTCCCAAAATGCTGGGATTATAGGCGTGAGTCACCATGCCTGGCTCACTTCCTATAGTAAAGGCCATGAGCGAGCACTCCCACTAGGGCTGAAGTGGCAGAACCCAGTGGACCAGCAACTGTGCCCATGGAATAAAATTAGGTGAGCAGCCGGGCTTGGTAGCTCAGCCTGCAATCCCAGTGCTTTGGGAGGCCGAGGTGTGTGGATTGCCTAAGCCCGCGGGTTCGAGACCCGCCTGGGCAACTTGGCGAGACCTCATCTCTACAGTAAACCAAAAATTAGCCAGGCAGGGTAGCGCACGCCTGTAGTTCCAGCTACTTGGAAGGCTGAGGAGGAAGGATCGCCGGAGCCCAGCAGGTCGAGGCTGCGGTGGCCGGGAGCAGCCACCGAAATCCAGTCTGGGTGACAGAGTGAGATTCCAACCCAAAAAGTAAATAAATAAAATAAAATAAAATTAGGTGAGCAAGGGGCAGCTGAGGTCTGGTGTCTACACCCCTTAGTCCTGGACAACTAGAAGGAAGGGACCCCAGGACAGAGGGGTGCTCACAAAACTAGCTAATTGTTGGACTTTCTTTTAGGTATGAAAATAGTACTGTGGCTTTATATTTAAATATTCCTTATATTTTAGGAACATAAATGGAGATATTTGCTACGGCAATGAAAGCTAGGATCTCCTTGAGAATGGCCTAGTGAGGTTGATGGGAGCATCTCCTTTTGTGAGCTTTGTTTCATTCTGAAAACTCGGTATCTGTAGAATGGGGACAGGGACATCCAGTCAGAGGGTTGCTGGGAGGGGCTAGGCCGGCAGACACCAATCCGGCACACCGTGGAGCTTTGCACAAGCTTCTGCTATTGTCGTTGTCAGGAATGAAGAGCACCTTCTATGCTCCCTCATCATTGCTAAACACGCTACTGTGCTCAAATCATCTTCCTGGGCTTGCAGAGAGCAGGCCAGGTCCCTGCGGGAAGAAAGCCCAGCCCAGGGAGCTCAGCACCCCACCAGCGACACGGGGCCCTGGGCAGCTGCGCCCAGCAGCAGACCGCCTCGATGCAGACCTCAGCTGTCCCCACACTGCACGGAATGGCCACTGCTGGTTGAACCGAGAACAATGGGCAAATTATCACATCATCCTTCTTTTCAGAATGCGATCTGGAAAGCTAACCACACGTTATTCCGAGCACATCTTGATTTCTGATGTGGAACCAGCGTGGGTGAATTGCTCTGGTGAGTGAAAGCATCATACTTAAGAAATAGAAATAACGTATTTATCCGCAAGCCACAAACACGTGTCTTACACACGCGTCGCGAGGCCCACCATCGCACCCCGGTGGGGGGGGGGGTGAACATTTGCTCATAGCCTGAGCTCTGGACATGTGAAGGGCCAACAAAATGGCCAGGATGCCCCAAGGATGCACCCCAACATGTCAACTTGCTCGACAGGCCTTAAGCGGAATCTCTTCTTGCTGCGGCAAAACCGTTAAGTTCCTCTCAACACATACAAAACCGAAGTAAAATTCCTCGTCCTTTGGTTCCCCTCCAGTAGTAAAAATTAATTGCCACATAAAATTGCTGATTCCTACCAAATGAAGCTATACGATTTATCAACTCATGGACGGCGCAAACTCAATAGTGGTTTAACTACATCACCTGAGTTATTGCTGTGTTTTCTACCCGTGACAGCTTTACGGGGACTGTAAGTTTTGCGAATTCATTCACGTAGGACAAACTTCCAAAATAAACAAAGGCATTAAGCAGACACAGCTCCCCCGTGGCGATCGCTGATTCTCAAAGCCAGAGGGTGTCTGGATTCTCCATGTGGGTCTTCTCTGACAATGTTCTCCTAGGGTGGGGACCCATGGGGCATACCTGCTGCCACCCCCCAAGGCAACGGCATCACCTTCCCAAGGGCGCTATCCTCTGATGCCTGAAGCCTCAGCATCCCAACTTTAGAGGCCATTGTAATTTAATTATCCAACATCACCTCCGTGCAGGAAGCCAGTTATTTAAAATGCATTTGAAAAAATAATAAATCATCGCCAATAGCTTTTGTATTTCCTGCCAGGGCCATGAATTTGTAAATGGCTTATATGTAGGGTAGACAATTAGATGGAGGGTGGTACAGAGAAAGCCATGTGATAGAGTCGAGAGGGACAGGCAATGCCATACTTTCCAACGACAGAGACACCTCTGTTTTAGCTGGAGTCGTCTGCCTAGGAATCTGGACCTCCCTATCATTTTAGGGGCTACTTCTGTTTTCCTCCCCATTTGACCCATGCCTGTTAGACAACAGTGAACTGGTCTTTTTCTAATCTGAATTAGATTGGGTACCAAGAGTTAAGTCACCTTCCAGTTTCCACAATTGCTGAAGAGGCAGGCACTTCTTCCAAACTCATCAAACTTTGGAGAAATAACTCGGGGGTGGGGGCTGGGGGGGTTTGAGGCATCCCCAGGGGTCGTGTTCTCACTGATGACAATGTAAGGGTCACCTACACCGCCTTCAAAGGATAATAGCTCTAACTCTCAAGGGAGAAGCGCCCTTAACTTCAGGAACTTCAGGTCCAAGAACACACATACATACGCGACTGCCACAATCCACTGTAGAAGTTTGCTTTGTGTTCTATAGTCAGAGTGGCTGCTCTGAAATCTGTTTTGGAATCATGTCTAGGAGAACTCAAACCAAAAATCAGCACAATTTCTGTCCAGCCTGTTGACTTTTCCCATTCCCGGGGGCCACTCCAATGTTCCTTTGCCAGCCTTGACCCCTCCCTGCCTGTATAATGAGCATATGGGGATTCAGCCTCAGGTTTGCGGTTAACAAGTCACAGGAAGAAAGACAAAGAATGAAACCTTTCTGGTTTGGTTACTTGGCTCAAAGCTGGTTTTGTTCTTTTCTTCTTTCTTGCCAAGTTTTGCATATTTGGGATTTCAGTTTCACAAGCTTCCCTACCTCACTGGTTTTACTACTTAATGAGTAGAGAATATTTTTTAATGATTACCTGAAATACACCCTCAGGTTACCACAACTGCTTCACATCGAACATGAAATGCCCGAGAAAGCCACTTTCCACTGATGATGAAATGTTTGCCACTAGAAACTACATTATACTGTCTCCATTCCACGGGCTGCCAAACCGCTCTGTATAAAACCCATGGGTCAGGAGGTGGTTTCACAGAATGTTCTCTGACTGGGCTTTTCAGGATATGGTCTTTCCAGGGAGGCCAAGCCATCATCAGAGCCTAAATGGGTGTCTTACAACCAGGGGCCTCTGCTCAAACTCAAATCCTCCCACAAGATCCTGTATACTTAGTGATAATTCACGGTGCTGTACATTCTTTAAGAATCAGTGCACTTTTGAAAGGAGCTACCCTCACCAAGATTTCAAAAATACCACAAAAGAAAGGGGCCGGTGGGTGATGTCTCCCAGTGAATGCCTCAGGGTGAACTGAGGAGAATCCAGAAATGTTCAGGAAAAACCAGTGTGTGCGACTTGTCTCTTTATATCTCCCTAGTCAGTCCTTCCAGCTCCGTGGAAAAGTCTGCAGTCAACTGAATTCCTGAAAGTCCTCAGCCTGACCAAAGCGCCCAAGGTGGGGGAAACGCACCTCCAACTCCTTGACAGAGGCCTCCCAAGTACACCTGTGACACGGGGCTATTTGTGATCCACTGGCAAAGGTTTACACTGTTTTAAGGATTTCTTTTTTATTTTTAAAGCGCGCACACACACACACACACACACACAGAAATGCATTCTGTAAAACCCATAGCCCAGTCTAATCAAGATAAAAACATCAGACAAACTGCAGTTGAAGGACAAACCACAAACTATATGACCATACTCAAAACTGTCAAGGTCATCACAAATAAGGAGTCTAAGAAACTGTCCCAGCCGAGGGCATCCAAAGAGACAGGACAGTTCATGGTGATGGGGGATCCTGGGATGGCAAAAAAAAGTTAGGAATCCGAAACCGATATGGACCTCAGTTTAAAAAAGCATACTGATACTGATTCATCAATCATAACAAATGTGCCACACTAATGCAAGTAATAGGGAATGCTATTAATAGGGAAACTGGGTGTGGGAGATAACGAGAATTTTCCGTGCTATCCTCTCAATTTTTCTAAAAGCTAAATCTAAAACTATCCTAAAAAATAGGAAAAATTGGTTTCATATAGGCCTTTAATAGGAAAAAACTGCTTTAACATATGCCATTTGAGCTGCCAGAAGATATCCCATAAGCCACGACAGAATAAATAGAAGCCAAAGGAAAACACCAATTGCCCTCACTGTTACTTACTCTTTTAACAGTAAGTGTTTGCTGTCAAAGTGTGTGAAGTGTGTGTGTGTGTCCCTTTAGTTCAAGGAAGGTACCAACTCATTTCTTACCCTGGGCCAAGCATTGCTGTCCCCAACTTGGGTCACCTATGTCTCTTACCGCTGCAGCAAGCAAGTGTGGGATCAGCCTCAAGGAGTCCCTATGCTACAGGTCTGATGAGGGTCCGACGTGAGCCCTGGGAGCCTCTCCAAGCTTTACCCGTTCTCGGCGGACGTCTCACCTGCCCGCTTTCCTCGGGAGCCATCATTTCAGCAACATGTCCCTCTGGTGTCAAGCAACACCGGACAGACATCTGCTACCTTGAAACAGTCAGATGGCCCTCATCTCAGCTGGTGGATCCTCCAATAAGCATCCAGAAAACAGAGCAAGGAAGATGACTCACTAAAGCTCAATTTCACTGCATGGCCCAGGCTCCACCCATTCCAACTTTGGAGGATTCTGGGAAGCTTTACAGCAGAGTCAGAGCTCTGCCCCAGTGACCTTCTGGCCTGCAAAGGACACATCCATTCTGACCATAGATGTTCACTGAGACCCCGCTAGGCACAGGGCAAGCACCACAAAATGACTGCCCCCCAGATTCAAGAGTGCAAAATTTCGTCTACATTAAAATAATTCAAACTATGTACAGAGGGAATAAGACAAACAAAAGGAAAACATTAATTTACACATGTAACTCCATCCCCTTTCTCTTAAAATATTGATTTATAAAAACCTAGAAAGCAAAGAACATGTTCTTCCTATTCTGAATAAACGCAGGTTTAGTGATCAATAAAGATGAGAACGTTTCTACTAAAAGATAACCACAGGTTTCCATAGGGCCAGAAGTTCAGAAGAAGCGTGCACCATAGGGTCACGAGTGCATCTCTGGACAGCACTGAAAACACCCAGTGCTCCAGAACGAGATGGCCAGGGTGCAAGGGGTCAGTGCTGCAGCAATTATTGGATCTCTTGGACAGAGGGGCAATTATGGGGTCTCCTGAACAGAGGGGCTACGCTGGATGTGTCATCAAGGCCCTGGAAGGTGGGAGGTGTTCACTGAATCATCAGCTCCCTTGCAACTGGAGGGCTAGCTTGCTTCACCCTGTGCTTTCCGAAGAGGGCTACCCCTGCCCGACTTCCCCCTCAGCAAACTGGAGTCTTGGGTTCTCCTCTGGATTCTGACACTCAGCCACAGACAACTCATTTCATCTCTGGTACTCCAGCTCCCAGTTCGAGGCAGGTAGACAAGCTGTTCGAATGGAACTGAATGATGTCCTCACAACAAAACAGCCACAAGGCTAGTCACGTCCAGCCTGCCTTTCTGGGGACCAAGGCTCCCCAGACCCTGCCTGCCTAGGTGCTGAGTGATCATGTCCCCTATCAACTGCCAAGTGACCACCTCCCCATCAATGACCAGCCAGCCCCTGAGAACCAGAGGACCTTCTGCTGACACCACCAACACGACAACAAACTGCATCATACTTTTATAAGGCTTTAAATTCCAAGATCAGAATCAGCGTAAGTCTAAGCCCCGAAACATCTACGACGATGAGTTTACCAAAGAACATACTGGTAGAAAGTTTCCATTTGGGCAATCTTCTCCTCCAATATTGAATTCCTAAGCCAGGACATGGTCACTCTGATTGTTGTGCTACTTTATCAAGATTCCATGGAGACTTCTGCTGACAGCCTCCTCTTTAATGGAAGTTCTCACGTTGAATATTTTGTTATTTCCACTACTCCCCGACACCCTCCACCCCCGGGCAGGAAGTTGATAGAAACCAAAGATGTGAAATTATTTCCTTTTCCACACCACACCACACCCACACACACACCCTTAATGAACTGAATAATATAGACAGATAAAAAGCTATCCTTTCTAAATTAACCATGGACTTTAGTTAATAACATATCAGCACCGGGTCATTAATTGTAACAAACGTGTCATACTAATGGAAGATGCTAATAATAGGAAAAACTGGGGGTGGAGTATATGGAATCTGTACTATTTTCTCAATTTTGCTATAAATCTAGAATTGTTCTTAAATTTTTTTTTTAAGAAACCTCTTAACCAAAGAGAAAAGGTCCCCACGCTCCCTCATGCCGCATTCCAGCAACGACAAAATCCAGTGAGCAGCAATTGCTTCCTTTCACTTCTTCTGAGCAAAACTAGCAGCTCCTCATTGTGTGTACACAACATTCCAACCACATCCAGATGCTTCTGTGTCCTGTGACAGGGCTGCCACTGTGCACAGTAGTCTGTGCCCTACTCACCTAAGCAGTGACAGCTCTCGGAGCCTGAGGAGGGGCAGGGGCATTTGAGGGGAGGCCCCAAGAACGTGAGAGCTTGGCTGAAGGCCTCTGGACAATCCTTGGAACTAGGGGAGCCGGTCAGGGATTCAGAGCAACAATGGAAAAACCAGGAAATAAAAAAACGTACAACACTTGGAGAGTGCTGCCAACTGAGAAAGCGGCAGAGCCGGCTAACAAATCGGTCATTTGTGGCATAAACCTGAGCCCAAGTGGAACAGGAAATTAATCCAGCATGCTGAAGACGTGTATTTCAATTGCTGGAATGGGCCGAGGGAGTTCCACCCCAAAAAGTGAAGTAAGACCAGAAAGATGGCAGTGAAAACTTGCAAGACTCAAATTAAAACAGAGCTAATGGCAATGACGGCCGGCCAAGAAGCCAGGGAATGGACCGGTCCGCTAGGTTTTAAAAGGTTATTTAAAAGGCTAACTAGAGCCAAGGAGGAAAACCATGGCCAAATAAAACCCTTAGGAGACAGACAGTAAATCTCTAAAGCCGTAGCTAATCGTTCAAGAGTTCTTCCTTGAATAACAAAAAACAATCAGCAAAATCAACTTCTATGATATCCAGAAATGCAGACCACCGCTGCTAAATACGCCCAGACAGACAGACACCACACCTTTGCAAAGATGGCTACCCGGTGCTACCAATTCACAAACAGAGAATGAGGACAGGAAACGGAATCTGGCAAGTTTTGTTGAAGAGGATGGGCCCAAAGTGTCAGCTGCACACAGATGTAGCAGACAGGGAATGTGCCGGAAGACAAAAGGTCAGAAAAGGCACCCCCTCTGAGCTGTGACGGTGGCCGGCCCTGGGCCCGGACATGAAACACAAACCTTCAGGCCTGGGGCTGGATTTTCTGGCCAGAAGAGAATCCACGTCCATTCCCTACTCACCTTGCAAGAAAAAGCAACTGGGAGAAGGCAAAGAATTAGATAACAGATGCCAATTCCTGGGGGCCTCTTGGTGGGCGGGGAGGGACCCAATACCATCTACCACTGGTACAGTGGGAAAGGGACACACAGAGCAGACCGGGGGCCTGGCAGGGCTTGAAAGCTCAAAGCAAGAAAAACGGATCTCAGAGATTTGGTGTGTTCCCCCTCGATATGTGCTTCAGGACTAATTATTTCACAAGGTCCAAATCATTTAACAATACCACTGATTACAGCTTTGGCAATCATTATTTGAGTCCTTACTAACTGTTGGATGCAATAAATAGAGGTGGAGAATGGCAAACAGCTGAGATTCCCACCTCCAGAGCCCAAGAACACAGTGTCATAGAGGGATCACAGCTGCAGCAGTTCCACACAGGTTCGCCCGAGTCTTCAGACATGAACCCTGCCTGATACACATCACTGTAACGACTCCTTCCATTCTTCCCAGTAGTAGGGGCTCCTGTGTTACCTTTTTTCTTTTTTTTTTTTTTGAGTCGGAGTCTCACTCTGTCGCCCAGACTGCAGTGCAGTGGCCGCTCCCGGCCGCCGCAGCCTCGACCTGCTGGGTTCCGGCGATCCTTCCGCCTCGGCCTTCCGAGTAGCTGGAATTACAGGCACGCGCTACCATGCCCGGCTGATTTTTTTATTTATTGTAGAGATGAGGTCTCACTGCCCAGGCGGGTCTCAAACCCGCGGGCTCAGGCAATCCACTCACCTCAGCCTCCCAAAGGCGCGGGATGACAGGCTGAGCCACCGAGCCCGGCTCTGTGTTACATTTTTACATAGCTTTTCTTTACCTCAATGTCGGTGATGTCTGCTTAGCAGCTCAAAAACACGTGATTTCTTCAATGGCTTCCACGTCTTTCAAATGGATTTTTAAAAAAACATATAATGAACACATTAATGAAATTGGAAAACAATTTGTGGCACGCAATTTTTACGCGGTTAAGTCAGTGGTCTTGATGTATGCATACTGCTATGGCTGGAACAGGTAAATCGCACCAAAAAGAAAGATCAAATTAAGTTTCTCTTATTCACTCACAAGTGGACCCTGAACAAATACCATAATACTCTAAGAAAGGGATCGGGAGTAGTGGGAGACTGCCGGGGGTGGGAAGACCACTTCATCAATAAAAGAAAAAAAAAAAAAAAACAACGAAATAAATTTTTTAAATTGTAAATTATTTTATTTTTTAAATAATGACATATTTTTTAATTTTAAAACTGTGGGGGTACAGTTAAGGGTTAGGCATACAAATATTCATTGTGCAGGAACCCCTGTTGATGAGGTGTGCCCCCCAGTCCCTAGACAGATATTGATGACCGATAATCCCACCTCCCTAGGTTACTTGGGACTGGATATATGAAAAGGCCGGAGTTTGGGCTTGCTGTTAAGGGTCTGCACATGATGACGTTTGACAGTGAAGACTCCCTGCAGCTGGGTCCAGTGCTGGGCTGGTGGCAGTGTGATGTCAGCTCACCCAAAAAGATCTGTTCTTACCCCAGTAGGCCCTCTACCCCAAACTCACCCAACACTACAGGATGCCGGGGATGTTCCAGGTGCCACACAGCCCCCTCAGCGCTGAGGACATTTGGGGCCGGCCAATTCTCTGAGGAATGCGGGTGTCGACCTGGGCATTGTGGTATGTTTACACATGCCTGGTCTCTACTTACGAGATGTCCCTCTCTGACTAGGATGACCAGCTCCTGAGTGCAAAGTCCCCCGAGGGCAAAGTTCTCAACGAAGGTCTCACTGAGAATACAGTGAGTTTGCTGAAGAACATCATGGAACAACTCAGGGCACCCAACATACATGACCCGTTGGATATGCTGTACAAACTTAGCTGGAATGTACCCGATGCAAACACTGTCGTTTCCAGACTGAAGTAAGTGTGAACCGGTATCCGTTTCAAAATGCAATGCGCCTACATGCACTCTTGTACTTCAGCAACTTTATCGTGTCCCTTGAAGCACTCTGCTTAGCACCTCCCCTGGCCCTGGCCCTTTCAAACAACTCAGACGCAGCACCACTCGGGCTGTTCCCCATCCGCTACAGGTTCAACCTGGCAAGCCCGCACCACCACCCACGGTTATCCATGTCCTGAGTACCCAACACCAAGGGTGGCCGGACTTCGCTCTTTCGTTTATAGGGCTCTGACCTTGCTGCAACTCTAGAAATGAGGCTGGCTTTCTAGGGACAGGCCTCGAACGCTGCAGCCAGGTACCTTATTTGCACCCTAGCTCCAAACACTGACCCTGGAAAGGACACGAGGGATCTGCCTCAGCCTGTCCACACCTGGGCTCCAATGGCAGCAGCCACATTAGGGCGACCTGAAGAACCAGGAGACCGTGTGGATCGTGACTGCCCTACGCAGGGCCAAGAAAATAATAAACGGGAACCTTGAACCCCAGTTCACACCATGTGCTAAGTTCCAAATGTGAACATCACATTTTCAAAAGAAAAACACAGAATGTCTTAAGGATCTTGGATAGGCAGCAATGACTTAAACAAGATGCGAGTATACTAGCCACCAAATGTTAAGACTAGACATCATAAAAAAACCGCTCACCAAAAAATTAAGGAGAGTGAAAATACAAAGCGGGAGATTTTCTGTACAAATATGCAACGCAGGTTATCTATCCAGAATATGTCAAGAATTTATCCAGTTCTGGTATGATACAGTTTGCATGACCCTCCCCCCCACCAAAAAAATCAAAACTGTGTTGAAAACTTAATCCTCAACCCAATCATGCAGGAAGTGTGGCATAATGAGAGGTAATGAGGCCATGAGGCTCTGCCCTCATGAATGAATTAAAAGTGTTCTCAGGGAAGTAGGTTCCCTATAAAGGGCAGATTTGGTCTCCCTTTCTCTCTCTTGCTCTATTTGCCCTTCTGCCATGGGGTGACACAGCAAGAAGGTTTCACCGGACGCCAGTCTTTGGACTTCCCAACATCTAGAACCGTAAGCAATATGTTTCTGTTCATTACAAACCACCCATTCTGTGGTTTCTGTTATAGCAGCACAAAATGGACTAAGACAACACAAGAAAAAAAAAAATCAGTACAAAATGAACTAAGACAAGACAATATTTAAAACCTGACAAGAATATCTTAAGAGAATACCAAAATAGCCAATTAGGACGTGAAAATGTACCTAGTATCTCAGCCATCAGGAAAGTACAAATTACAACATGTCGAAGAGCTACTACAAAAGTCACCAGAATCATTACAATGAAGATGATCACGAAACTCCCGAGGCTGGAGAACTGGAATTCCCATAGGCAGCTGGCAGGAGTGTCAACTGGTACAGGTATTCTAGAAAACCATTTGGCCATTTCTACCAAAGCTGAGCATTTGTATCCTAATGGCCCGGCAACCCTTCTCCTAAGTATGTAGTCAACAGAAAGACTTATAAGGACCGAATGGTCCTTATATGGATCACGGCAGCAGGATGACAAGTCTCAGCCGGAATGGTTGTACATATTGTAGTATATTCACACACCAGAACAGTGAACTACTGCTGTATATCGTTTCATTAAAAACAACAGCAGGCTGGGCTCGGTGGCTCAGCCTGCAATCCCAGCACTTTGGGAGGCCAAGGCGAGTGGATTGCCTGAGCTGGCGGGTTCGAGACCCGCCCGGGCAACTTGGTGAGACCTCGTCTCTACAATAAATCAAAAAATTACCCAGGCGTGGTAGTGTGCACCTATAGTTCCAGCTACTTGAAAGGCTGAAGTGGAAGGATCGCTGGAGCCCAGCAGGTCGAGGCTGCGGTGGCCGGGAGCGTGCCACTGCCCTTCAGCCTGGGCAACAGAGTGAGACTCCAGCTCAAAAAAACAAACAGCAGTAAAAGATGTCAAATGCATCCTGAGCCCAGTCATACTTCCCAGAGCCTGCCTGCTTCCCACGGGAGGGCCTCCTCCAATCTTTCTCCTCTCGAGCTGCAGAATTCCATTACCCAGATACCATC
Organism: Carlito syrichta; assembly: GCF_000164805.1. Classification (NCBI taxonomy): domain Eukaryota; kingdom Metazoa; phylum Chordata; class Mammalia; order Primates; family Tarsiidae; genus Carlito; species Carlito syrichta. Next base: position 82,927 of record NW_007249825.1, on the reverse strand, counting down.
CTGCATCACCACCGCCGGGCCATAGAAGATGGCCCTGAGCAAGTGTGTCTTAAGACTCCAACCCTGTCACTTTTCCACTCAGGTGGGCTGGTTCAGGCAGCAGTCCCAGCTCATGGCTCCCTTAGCAAAGTCACCCCCGACCCCCGGCCAGCTCAGGCCCCCACATGCCACGGGACGCTTGACATCTCTTCCAGGTCTGGAGGTCTCTGTCTGCTGAGGATCACCATCACCTTGGGCCCTTTTCCCAGAAAGTCTGCCGTGCCACGCTTCTGTCTTCACTTCCCCCACACCCTATCCAGCTCACTCCGCTCACACAAATGAACCCCTGGGACCAGAGAGTCAGAGCCCCTCCACAAAGTACAAACTTCCCTTAACGAGGCCTCCCACCAACAACCTGACGCTGAAGACATACTTGGCACAAAGGGACCTCACAAAAACACACGCCCGTCGGGTTAGCACTGCGCTGAGAAGGCAGAGAGAAAAACAGAAATAGAGTTGTAGCAGGGGTTAAGAGTTTTATATCCACGCTTGCAAGAGGCAGCTCATTTCTCAGGAACTGTCTACGGATTTCCAGATTTCTTCCCTGGAGAGTTTGAGTGTCCAGAAAGGTTTTTTCCCTCCCAGACCCTCTTTTTTCACCCTCCCCACCCCTTTAAATGGTCATTTCTGCCAAGAATCATCTGTCTCACTACTTCCTGCTGGTCCATTAATTACAATAACAAGAAATAAACCCGCAGTGATGTCATCCAAACTTTTACTTCCTGTCGTGAACGAATAGGTCAGGCCAACTGCTGTGTACGACCAGATGCGTCATACCACCATTTTGGAAAGAGGGGAAAGGAAAAAAAAAACCATGGCTCTACTCTCCATGAAAGCTTTTATGTTTACAGAAGCACTCACCCCAAAGGTTTTATAAGTTAAATAAAAACAAAAATGTGTGTCAGGCACTGCCACCACCAAAATGTAGCTATTGTAAGGGGAAAACAAGCCATCGATTGTGTGAAGCTGTGAATGTAAGTTTCTATACATGAAGAAAAGCCACATTTTCAAGACACATGTCATGAGATGTAGGGTATAAAACACGTGCACTGTTTCCAGCATGTGTGAGCCGAGGCGAGTTGGGGTTTTCAGTTTCGGGTGCCGGCAGGGCGTGGAGCCACGTGTGGGGGACTCGGACATGTGGTTAGGAGGAACGTCTCCCTCGTCTGTGTTCTTAGGGTGACGGGACTGGAGACAGGGAAGGGAGAATCACACTACCCATCTCCAAAGCTCCCAGGACTCGTAGAACTGCCTCACCCACCCTCTTCCCCAGGGCTGGCAGCCAACACCAAGAGGTGTGGCTAATTTTTTTTTGAACTAACCGGAAGACCAAAGTTGTGCCCAGCAACACATCTTGGAAAGGTCTACACTTGGGATTTCCCAAAAAAAGGGGTTCTCTGAGACAGATAGATCAAAAGACAGATAGACAGACAGATAGACAGCCTCCCAGAAAGAACTTCGAAGACCCAGGTCAGCTGAAGAAATCACCCATGAAAGGCTGGGGGCACCGTGGCAACACCCAACCTATGTGCGTGCGGTCTCCCCATCCCTTCTGCCATTTAGTCCAGTCGGGGCCACTACTGGAGTCTGTCCTGGGACTTTGTCACTGAGCATCAAAGTTATCTTGGGTTATGGCTTAAACAGCCAAATGTGACTCCAGATTCAACTGACAGCCCTGGCTAGTGCTGATGGGCAAAGGTGGAATGAGAGGGGACCTGAGCGGGGGGCACGGACGGACACAGGATAACTCTGATGCAGGAAAACACTTGCTCAGACACTGTCACCACAACCCGGCAAGGACCCAAGCAAGACGTTTCTGGGTGGCCCCAGGTTGAGTGTTAAGATTAACAATGGAGGGAGTGTCTAGGTGTTTACAGCCTGCCAGAAACAAGGCCTTCCCATCGATTATTATATTAATTATTTACAGCTATACTTAACCCACTGTGTTCACAAGGCCACTGTCACCCCGAACAACACGTTCTGGAGCCATCCCAAGATTGTTCTAATTCCACAGCTTTTGTTAACCCAAAGTACGTTGGCCCTTCTCTGACAAGTTCTGTGGTACCAGGGAAAGTGCTGTTTTGAGTGGACGCACAGTCACAGGCAGGCCAAGCTGAAATGGCCATTGGCTGGGCAGGGTAGCAGGGTCTGCTGGGGCAAATCTGGGGGTGGAGCCAGTGCTGGACCCCGTTGAGACGGCCAAACCCATGAGGATTTCTTCAGGCATCTCAAGAGCGTCATGACTCTCGCGCAGGGCTTCGTTTGACTCTTACCCATAATGATGTTACTTATTTCTCCAGCTGTGTTTTCCGACCGCTGATCACGATCAGAAGGCTCCTATAAGACCAATCAAAAAATGGGGGGGAAGCCAGCCCAAGCTCCAGCCCTTGGTGGGCCACAGGGGGCTTTCAGGAGCCAGTCCAGGATCACCCTGCTCTATAAGTGGGGCTGCTGTTTGTTTTCTCACCTGGTCTATGGTAAGCGGAGGACCTAGGATGCAGCATCTTTTACAGTTCCTGATTGAGATGCCCGTCCGCGTTTCCCAGCCGTGTTGGCGCTCTTCTCCAAGAAGGAGAATTCTATATTCTTTTCCCCCTACAAGCGTAGGCTTTTTAATTTTTTTGTTGCGATGGGGGCCTCGCTATGTTGCCCAGGTTGGTCTTGAACGCCTAGCCTCAAGCGACTCTCCCACTTAGCCTCCTGGAAGGCTGGCATTAGAGGCGTGAACCAAGACTCTCAACCTACAGAATATTCTCGATGGGACAATTCATCTGCCTAGCAGTACCTCCTTCCAAACTTAAAATCTAGCCATTCCACCTTGAGGGTGCCACACCCTGCAGATTCCCCTTAGACAGACTGAGATAAACAGTGGGCTGGTTGGAATAAGATATGAAGAAACAATGAGGAAAGACCATTTTGAAATAGCCCATTATATATAGAAAATTAAATGAAGCCGTGGCTATAAACAGAAGGGCAGGTTGTGCACTAGCGTGCCATTAATTATTAATTCTCCTGTAATGTCCCAATATGGACTAAATTACCTATTCCCATAGGAAAGTGTATTCTCATCGACAAAAGAAGACCAAAATATCTATAATGGATGCTAATTTGAATACAATCGGTTCCAAAATTAGAACGAGTGACTGTTTCAATGGAGAGTTTACTTACAAGGCCTTTTCTTACATGAAACAGAAGACTAATGAAGCACTCTGCGGAGAAAAACTTACTTACAACCTCTCCTTCGGATTTTGAATGTTTCCGGCAGACTTTAAAAACTGAGCTGGCTCTCCCTCCATTCCCGGTAAATGGTTCTGATACTGTACCTGAGCATTTACAGTGATCTTGTCAAATAAAACGTTCCTCCAAGTTAACTCTGCTGTATATTTATGTACTTAATATCACAGCTTACTGCAAAGTGCACAAATCATTTTAACAGAGTGTAAATTTAACTACCATGAAGGCATTTTATACTCTGCTTAACTTCACTAAGGGGCCCATATTTTTTGGAGAAGATAAATCATGCTTCCATATAACTCTACTTAAGGGAACAGCAGTCAAAACTTTGAAAGAGAAATATACCCAGACTCTTCGGATTAAGGGGTAAACAAACACATCCACACCCTCAACCAAGAAGTCTGTCACGTGCACCTCTCCCCTCGCACGCAGCAGCCACCAGCAAATCTGGCCCAGGACAGGTGGGCAGTGAGGGTGTCTCCACCTCCCCCTCTGGCCACCGTCCTCTAGCCAGTCCGGAATGACAGGGCTTGACTGCTGTTGACCTGAGCACACCCCCTAACATGGTGAGGGGCTGACATCTGCACCATCTTGACTGTTATCATTAGAAACTCAATCTCCTATGGATCTTTTCTAAAAGGAGCTCCCTGACCCACTGTCTAAAGGTCTCCAGATGCACTTAAGAAATTTAAAAGGGGAAAAGTGGCAACGCAAGAAATCCATGCCTATAGCAGCTGAAGTCATACATTATTTACTGAATGAGGGAACCTTAGCCATGGCCCATCTGGAAGGGCCAGACTTTGGTCTCAAACCGTGGCCTCAGGTCAACAGCAGGCGCTCTAAGGACCCAAGGAGTCCATAGTCTCTGGGCTCTGGGGACACAGGAGCATGCTCTTAATGTTCAGACCATGCAGAGGCATAAGTTTCTCCTCCACAAATCATGAACATTCAATACCACCTCCCTCAACCCATAGGCAGACACATGTAAGACACACAAAATCATGTACAGGTTGACTCAGAGAAAAAGAGATTGAGATAACAACTTTAACCGTAGAGAAAACACAGACACCATCTTCAGCAAGTGATCAAAGCTAACCTCACCCGTAATAAGATAATCTGACATTATGTGCCTCCTGATAGGCTGTGCTGAGAACAACACAACATCAGTTCTGAAAAACTCCTGCCAAATGTATGGAACTTAAATCCAATCAGGAGAAAACACGAGACAAACCTAACTGAGGGGCAGTCCACAAAACACCTATTATATCGTCTTCAAAATCATCAATGTCAGGGAACAAAGGAAGACAAGGAACTGCTACAGATGAAAAATGTCGAGGTCGGGCTCGGTGGCTCGGCCTGTCATCCCAGCCCCTTGGGAGGCCGAGGCGGGTGGATTGCCTGAGCCTGCAGGTTCGAGACCCACCTGGGCAACTTGGCAAGACCTCGTCTCTACAATAAATTAAAAAACATTAGCCAAGTGTGGTAGCGCACACCTGTAGTTCCGGCTACTCGGAAGGCTGAGGCAGAAGGATCGCCGGAGCCCAGCAGGTCGAGGTTGCGGTGGCCGGGAGTGTGCCAATGCATTCCAGTCTGGGCAACGGAGTGAGACTCCAACTCAAAAAAAAAAAAAAAAAAAGGGAAAGAAAGATGACTAAAGAGATAAGGAAACTAAATGCTAAACCTCTTTTGCTCTAAAAGATGTTATTGGGACTACTAGCAAAATCACTAAGGTCTAAAGATTAGATATTTATTATTGATGTTAATTTCCTGATTTTGATACTTGTACTATTGTGTCGTACATAAGACAGTGGGGGTTTAGGAAAAGTGAATTTCTCTGTCCCTAAATATGTAAGAGTTATATATTTGCAAATATTTCTCAGAGAGCTCGGAAAAATATATCATATGAGTATGTTTCTGTGTATGTGAGGAGAACAAGCAGATGTGGTAAAAAATGTCATGTGGAGTGTCCAGGTGAATGGAAATTAAACATTTTTTGTATTCTTAGCACTCTTCTGTAAGCCTGAAATTATGTCAAAATAAAAAGGGAAAAAAAAGAAATGGACATAAATGACACCAGTGTTCAAGTTTTAGAATCAAGACTGATGAGTAATTCCCCCAGAGACCCCAAATTATTGCAATGTGAATTTGTTACTCATAAAGGTAAACTAACTGGCCCGGCATGGTGGCTCAAGCCTGTAATTCCAGCACTTTGGGAGGCTGAGGTGAGGGGACTGCCTGAGCCCATGGGTTCGAGAACAGCCTGGGCAACTTGGCGAGACCTCATCTCAACAATAAATCAAAAAATTAGCCGGGTGAAGTAGTGCATGCCAGTAGTTCCGGCTACTTGGAAGGCTGAGGCAGAAGGACTGTCTGAGTCCAGCAGGTCGATGCTGGGGTAGCTGTGAGCGTACCACTGCACTCCAGCCTGAGCGATGGAGTGAGCCTCCAACTCCAAAAAAAAGAAAAAATAGGTAAACTACCAAAAATAAAGCAAGAGTCACAGTGTGCCAAGGGGCTTTAGGTGGAAAGACAGGTGGAGTCAGGGAGTGCGTGGAACCCATGGCCATGTACTCATTCCCACCCCACACCATGCCCTAGTTTTCCTATTGAGCTAAGCCAAAACAGGAGAAGGCCTGCACCTGGCTGGTGACTCTCACTCTGCCTTACACAGCTTGGGAGTCAGTGGCCTCAAATTAACCATAGGCTTCCTTCTGTCTCCGCTGGAGCCCACTCCAGAGGAAATGGCCACCAAGAACCCACCTTCCACCCTGACTGAAATATCCAACCTCAGGCCAGCATGGTCTCAAACTGCTCCATGCCAGATGATACTAAGTGATGTCCAGAAACCCGCCAGAACCAGCCCACTGGCAAGGCTAGGGTCCAACGCAAAGCAAGGCTAGGGTCACAAAGCTTAATATGCTTTCCCTGGTAGCCTGGGGTCAGGGCTGGCCAGGCTGCTGCTGGAGGCCACCCTCCTGCCCGGGACAGTGGGTCTCAGCACACCAGCTCTGGAACAGGTTACCCGCAAAGCCCCATGATTCTCCCAGTGAACAGACACCAGGCAAACACAGCCCCTCTGGTCACTCAAGATAACAAAGCTGCCGGTACCTTCAACAAAAAGCTTCCGCTGGAGCAAACCTGTGCTTCCCATTAAAATCAACTGCCTGAACCCGCGGGTTCGAGACCCACCTGGGCAGCGAGACCTCAGCTCTACAATAAATCCAAAAAATCAGCCGGGCATGGTAGCGCATGCCTGTAATTCCGGCTACTTGGAAAGCTGAGGTGGAAGGATCGCTGGAGCCCAGCAGGTCGAGGCTGTGGTGGCCGGGAGTGGCCACTGCACTCCAGTCTGGGCGATAGAGTGAGACTCCAACTCAAAAAAAAAAAAAAAAAAATTCAATCCCTTTTAAAAAATGTGGTACAAATAACACGATGGAATATGATGCAGCCATAAAGCAGCACAAACATATGAACTTGGCAGCAACGTGGATGGATTTAGAAACGATCATACCCAGGGATCTATCACAGAAACAAAGAACAGAGCACCCTATGTTCTCACTCATAAGTGGACCTTGAACAATGATCATAACAGTCTAAGAAAGGGACTGGCAGTAGTGGGAAACTGCCTGGGGAGAGGGGGTGTGATTGACAGTTGAGGGAAACTGCCAGGGGAGGGAGGGGCACAGCTCATCAGCAAGGGTACCTGCAGAATGAACACTGGTATACCTAACCCTGAATTGTACCCCACATCTTTAAAAAAAAAAAAAAAGAAAAGAAAAGAAAGAAAGAAAAAAAATCAGTCCTCAGAAACAGACCGTATCTCTTGCCTCAGGTATCATTTTCAGCAAACTTTGGCCCTCCCACTACCAGAGTGTGGCGGCTGTAGTTTGCATATTCTGCATTCTTCTGCCAGTTTTCAAAGGAATTCTACTCAGCAGGCCTTCAGCATTACCTTCTATCTAGAGAATTCGGCTCAGAGGCTAGTACTGCTCCGGGAGAGGGCTTTCTCCTGAGTGCACCAAGCTAGATTTAAGCGCTCCCTCCCTTCCAGCCAACGGAGGAGCCATCTCAGCTGGTGGTCCCCACCAGACTGCAAGGAGGTGCTGGAAGGAAGTCCCTAGATCCACTCTGCAGCCCAGGGGCTGCTGCTGAACACCTGTTGGACTAAATAAAGCCAGACGAAGAGTTTGCCTGCGAATTGCAAGTTTACATGTGACACCCAAAACACAAGACCACCGGGGCCAGCACACATTCTAAACATACTTTCCAAAGCTGGAAGAGAGCCCAGCCAAGTCACTCAGAAAAGCCTCCCTCGATTTATCTTTGGAATTAGTGGGGGGGTGGACAGAAGACGCTCAACTACCCCATGAGAACCTCAGAGACCCACCCCACAGCCTCTGCTGCCAACTGTCCTTGGGTAAAGACACAGTCCTCTGAGACTCAGTTTCTTCATCTGCAAAAAAAGAAGATACCAGGTTACCACGACTGTCAAGCCTAAAGAAAAAGCCGCTAGAATGGAAGACAATAATAGCGCACTTAAAAGTCCTCTGTCCACCGTCCCACCCTGAACAAGCAACCCACACCTTCTGGCTGCTATTTCTAAGTGCATCTGTGCTCAGCAGTCTGTGAACATGCACAGCCCGCAGCACCGAGGCTGCCTCCGAGGGGCACTGAGATGACACGGGGAAGAAGCCGCAGGAAGACTGGTCCAGTCATCCTTCTATTTTGGGCCCACGGCAGCCACGTGGAAGGAAAGGTGACTAAATGAGAAGGAATCTGACTCAGAGGGAGGTGCTCTGGAAACTGCCCTTGCCCCCAGCCCCCAGGCGCTGGCCTCCGAGGTGGAGTCCCTGCAGTCCAGAGGCTCCCCACCTACCCCCCTTTCTGGGAAGGGAGGGTACCAGGAGGTGGTACCCTGGAAGCCTTGAGGCCCCACCCATCCTCTGTCCCCTGGTAGAGGGTGGATCTGGTGTCCACAGTGAAGGTCCTAACCCTACCCTAGAAGCATCACACCAACCTTGCCTGCTACCTCCACTCCCTCCAGCCTGGCCTTCACAACCGACGGGTGCTCTTTCCTGCCAAGGCGACTCGAGATTCCCCCCAACATTTCCTTACTGCTGCCCCAAGGGCGCCCCGCGCCCCCAAAGGTGCTGACTGGCCACCTGTTGCTGCCAGTGCTTGACACACAGCCACGAGCTCTGCCTTTGCCACGTCAGCAGATCTCTGCCAAAGTGCACTTGCCCCCCGGCTCTAGGCAAACAAAGCCCTCTCCTTAGCAACAGTTCACTGGACAAAACCCAAAGACGACCCGACCTGGAGCGGCTCCAGCATGCCGGGTCTTGGACCCTAGGACCACGACAGAAATCACCTTCAACCCTCAAATCACCACCCATCACTCAAGCTGGGACACCAATACATCAGCAGGAGAAATAAGGCAGACTGCAAACAGCTGCCGCGTTCCAAGATAAAAAGAGTTTTCTTTTAGTGGCTAAGGGGAAAAGCGGAGAAAAGCCGCCAACATTTTTACTAACAGCATAATTATATCAGAGAAAGCTCCCTCCTTTAAGATTCCTACGCTGCCCTGACAGCAATTTAAGCAGCTGAGAAAAGATGGTGTAGACAAAATCATTACAGCAGGATCTCGTCTCCTTCCCATACACACGTCTGACTCTCTTTAATGACAATGAAAGAAAGCTACACGGACATATGGCGAGGGGCGCTACCCCCGTGTGCAACAGCAGTTACATAAAGTGTTTAGTGCAGGATTTAGCTGTTTTAAAGATCCTATTAACCAGAGACAATTTCCATCTCAGACTCCGGGCCGAGCCCGTAGCTTTACTTCTGAAATCAGGGCAAAGAACCGCCAACACTGAGTATCCTGCGAGCGCTGGAACCTCCAGCTTGAAGCCTTCGTAAAATCACTCCACAGAGAAATCCAGTTCTGTCCGTTTCAAACTGGCCACTTCAGCACACCTCGGACTTACTCGGCTAGAATAGGAATAATCTTAACAAACAGAGCTGCTGCTATATGAATCCACTGATGATTCCCTGGTTTCTCCTCTTGACCCTTTCAAAACCATTTTCCAAAGACTCCCCAGGGGATCTTTCTTCAAAACTTAAACCTGCTCACACGGTCCTCAAAACTCTCCAAACACCTCCAACTGCCTTCATGGTCAAGATCGGGTTCTGTGACGGCCGCCCTGCTCAGCGTCTGCTGCACTACCCTCACGGGATAAAGCCACATTGGCTTCTGCCCCAGGGACTTTGCACCTGCTGCCCCCTCCACCTGGAGGTTCTTTCCCCAGATCTCCCATAGGTGGCCTCCTGCACCAACCTCAGCTTCCTCAGAGGCCCACTCGCCCCAACGTGGTGTCTCAGTCCAAGACATCTGCTCTGGGCAGAATGCCAGGTTCTTACATTGAAATCTTCACCCCTAAGGTGATGGTATTAGAAGGTAGGGCCTTTTGGAGGTGGGTCAGGAGGGTAGAGACCTCATGAACAGGGCTAGTGCACTCGGAAAGGAGGCCCCAGAGAGCTCACTTGTGCCTTCCATCGTAAGAGGACACAGCGAGAAAGCACTGTCGAGGACCAGAACATGGGTCCTCATCAGACACCAAATCTGCTGCCATCTTGGACTTCCCAAACTCTAGAGCGGTGAGAAATACATTTCTGTGGTTTACAAGCCATCTGTTTAGGGTGTTTTGTGATAGCAGTCCAAATAGACTAATCAACGTACTATCAATTTTATTCTCAAGCTGATCAGACAATCCATCAGGAGGGGTCCCTTGCCCTCCAGAACACAAACTCAGTGGAGTGTGTCCACTATACCCTCCGAGCCTGAAGAATTGTCCCTGAGCACACAGGCACGCATGCACACAATCTCTGAATGATCGCATGTTTGAGTCTGTAGACAGCAAGAGCTGGCTAGTTCCAATTCCTCAGACCTAACCTCGACCTTGAAAAGATGGGTTTGGGTAATGACTTCTTAAGGACAGAAGCACCAGTGGCAGCCAGTGGTCACCACGCACTGGGTCCATCCTTCACAGGATATAATAAAGAAGATACCCCTAAGGATAAAACAGCCACACCGGGCACGAAACACACCCCCCGGCCCACCCAGAGGGTCAAAGTCTGTCTTACTAAGAACCTGCGCCTTCTACTGCTGTCATTCTGCTGACCTGTCACCCCACTCCCATGCCCTTCACCCCAGCTTTGTACTCATTTTCTCCTATATTTCCCCTGTTTGACCAGCAAGCAAGATCCCACATCTAGGGCAGTGCTGGACAACTCAGCTTTGCTTCAACATGAGAGGTCTTTGGAATGCTTCAATGCAGATTCCCACGACACACAGTGACCGCTGGGCGGCCTGTCTGCACTCACCAGCACACAGATGGTCCGTCTCACTGGTGGCCTGCACGTGCGGTTCCACAAATTATTTAACTTTACAAGAACTAGGCTTCCTCGTCTCCAGGCCCAGTTCTGGCCTCTGGGAAAAGTTGCTTCCCTGTTTCCAAAGATAACACTCGCAGACAGGTAGGTTCTCTGGGTTCCACAGCCCCAGGACCCTCGAGACATCTTCCTGTGCCCTCCATCCCAGGTGACCCTGGTGAGTTCTTCAGGCAGTTGGGGGTGCTGCTGACACTTGGTCCTGGAATATGACGTAGCGCCCCAGCCAGCGGAGAACATGCCAGTAGGCTCCTGTCCGAGATGCCTTAGCTTCTGGAGTTACCAAGAGCTAAACTATTGAGACAGGAAGGCATAAGAAATCCTATCAAGACAAATGTAATTGATGCCTACTTTGTGTCCATGATGCAGGACAGTCTCTCAAGCAGCTCACAGAATGGCACAGCAGTCAGCAGTAGGATTAAGAAAAGAACTGAGATAGCCGGGCTTGGTGGCTCAGCCTGTAATTCCGCGCCTTTGGGAGGCTGAGGTGAGTGGATTGCCTGAGCCCGCGGGTTTGAGACCCGCCTGGACAGTGAGACCTCAGCTCTACAATAAATCAAAAAATCAGCCGGGTGTGGTAGCGCGTGCCTATAATTCCGGCTACTTGGAAGGCTGAGGCAGAAGGATCGCTGGAGCCCGGCGGGTTGAGGCTGCGGTGGCCGGGAGCGGCCACTGCACTCCAGTCTGGGCAACCAAGTGAGACTCCAGCTCAAAAAAAAAGAAAAAAGAAAAGAACTGAGATAAAGTGGATAGGAAGTGGGCAAGAGGCAGGAATTGCTGTGGTAGCTTCTGAAGAATAAACAGGAATGGGGGCAGGGATGATTCGTCCAGGTATATAGTGCATACTATAATCATGGCACAAAAAGCAAGACTAAAATAAACAAATCGTGTCTGTTTACCACTCAAAGAATGCCTGGAGGCATAAGTGTAGCCACTTCTGATACCTTCTGTGCAATCTGAGGTTCCCTTTTGATACCGCCTGTCATTACTCAATCGTGGCGATATGACATAGCCAGGGTTGGCGCATGTCACTCATAATACCCCAACAAACTCAGGTATCATGTCTGCTCCCCATTACCTTCTAGACCGTATGGAATGGATCCACATCATCTGAAGATGCCTCTCTCTGGGACATTGCACAGTATTTCCAGTGGCTGGAAACCAACAGCCCTGGCTCATGGTCTAACAACACTGAGTTTTGTTGATACACACAAAAAAGAGGGGACAAGCAATTCATGATGAGTTCTACCAAGTCAAATGATTGAGATGAGACTGGATCTCAAATGGAACCATTTCACGCTCTTCATCTATCAGGCACAAGTAAAAGGGATTTTCCTTAGAAAATCTTTTACTCTAAGCTAGGATTTACAAATTTGGTTGCTGAGATAGAAAATCAGTGCCAGAGACACAAAAGCTGTCTTCTAACTTCTTTAACAGGATAAGAATGACAGCTCTCACAATAGTGTACTTATCACGCGTGCCTCAAAACAGGCTGGGACCTACACAGAATATTTCAAAGCCTGATAATACACTGCAAAACATCTTTTTTTTAACTTCAAAAGTTTGCTCTTAACAACCAATTTTAGACTAGAATAAAAGTTGCCTGTTTTCTAAGAATATCGAAAAGGAAAACAAACACTACCTATAGGATTTTGTTTCTGAACAACTGGAGATTTTGAAGTATCAGAGGTTGACACCAAAAAACTTAAATCAGGGTAACAAAAATGCCTAACAGAATCAGTCAAATTATCCTTTAAAAATTGAACCAAACTTGATGACACTTAAACTTCAGAAGTCACAGTCTGGCCCACATAGGTCTACAGGTCAAAGTTGAGCTATGAAATAACAATTTGGTCAGCCTCGGGCCTCCCAAGAATTGTTCCTGCCACTGTTTTGGCCCAATCTCTGATATACAGCAGGCACTTAATAAATGCCCACTCGATACAATAAACAACTAGGCTCCAATCTCTGTGCTCGCTCCGCTGGTGGGGAACCTGGGGACCAGAGGGTTCTAGGAGGCACTCCAGCGCAACTTGAATGGTGGTCCTTGAATATCACCACCAAAGCCATGCTTGCTATAGAGAGGTAACACCTCTGTCCTCCCTTTGGGGGCAGAAGGAAAAGGGAACAGGCACAAGTAAAAGGGATTTTCCTTAAAAGCACAATTTGGGTTTTTTGTTTTTGTTCTGTTTTGTTTTTTGAGTTGAAGTCTCACTCTGTTGCCAGGCTAGAGTGCAGTGGCACACTCATGGCCCCCGTAGCCTCAACCTACAGGGCTCAGGCAATCCTTCGGCCTCAGCCTTCCAAGTAGTTGGGACTACAGGCGCGTGCCACCACGCCAAGCTAATTTTTTTTATTTATTGTAGACACAAGGTCTTGCCATGTTGCCCAGGCTGGTCTCGAACTGGGCTCAGGCAATTCTCTCACCTCAACTTCTCAAAATGCTGGGGCGTCCGGTTAGAAACACAATTTGTGAAAGGCACTTAATAGAGGCATAGGGGTTGGCTGACATATAAGACAGTTAACTACCAAGGCTATGTAGTACAAACAGAATTATATGCTTACTGCATCTTGCTTATAAGATTTCTTAGAAGCCGGGCTCGGTGGCTCAGCCTATAATCCCGCGCCTTTGGGAGGCTGAGGTGAGTGGATTGCCTGAGCCCGCGGGTTCGAGACCCGCCTGGGCAGCGAGACCTCATCTCTACAATAAATCAAAAAAATCAGCCGGGCGTGGTAGCACATGCCTGTAGTTCTGGCTACTCGGAAGGCTGAGGCGGAAGGATCGCCGGAGCCCAGCAGGTCGAGGCTGCGGTGGCGGGGAGCGGCCACTGCACTCCAGTCTGGGCGACAGAGTGAGACTCCAACTAAAAAAAAAAAAGATTTCTTAGAGAAGATATGGAATATTAATGGTTAAAAGACTGGGTCGATGATGAAAAAAACAGCAGCACCAATAGCAAGTTGGCAATGCGCTTACCAGGGCTCCAGTCACTGATCTATGTAATTTACAAGTTTGAGCTCATTTAGTCTTGACAAGCCTACTAGATAGGTTCTGTTGTCACTCTTACATTTAAGGAGGAAACTGGGGCATAGAAAAGATCAGCCATCTTCCCAAGGTCACACAGCTACCAATGGCAGAGGTAAGATGTGAGTCCAGTCAGCTGGACACTAGCACACATGGTTCTGCCAAAAAGACAGTTAAAAAAATAAAAGACATGGACGTACACAGCAAACCAAAAGCACAGCAAGTACACAGATTCTACTTATGGAAACTCCTGGTTATGCACACATGCCCAAAGACTAAGAGAAAGACAAGAGTGTTGGATAGGTCTATGAAACTGTGAGATCCCTGTGTACAATCTATCATATCAAATGGGGTTATTGGTACAGCAGCATGCGTTCTTGGTCAACCGACACCGAACACCCCTCGAATACTCAGACACACCTGCAGGTTCCAGGAAAGGCAAGGACAAGACTGTTCACAGTATCCGAGGACTGGGGAGGGAAGGTGATTTGCATTGCCTTTGTGAGTCTTGGTTAGGAAAGGTGGATTATGCCTATAATCCCAGTACTTCTGGAGGCTGAAGTAGGCGGATCACTTGAGTCCACGAGTTTGAGACCAACCTGGGTAGCAAAGTGAAACCTTGCCTCTACCCCCAAAATAAATAAATAAAAATTAAAAAAAAAATTAACTGGGTATGGGGTGCACACCTGTAGCCCCAGCTATTCAGGAGGCTGAGATAGAAGGATAGTCTGAACTCAGGAGGTCGAGGCTGCGTGACACTGTCCTCCAGCCTGGGCATCAGAGGGAGACCTTGACTCAAAGGGAGAAGTAGAAAAAAAAAAAATCTTGCATTGCACTGATTCTCTCTCCTCAACAAGCATCAGGGTGATCAGTTATTTTATTCCCTATTTTAAAAGTAATATATATTCATTACAGGGGGAGAGGGAATGGGGAAAAAATAAAACAGAATCACCCAAACTAAAGATAACCACTATAAACTATATATCATCAGATTTCCCCCATGATTATTTTTATGGTTCTATTCATAAATGTATATCCGATGTTAAAGCATTTCACTTTAAGACAAGCATTCTACTTATGTTATTTCAGACGGTGAAAGTATCATTTGGAAAAGAATGAGCTATTTTCCCCCTGCTGGATGCTTGAGTCATCTGTCTTTTCTGCCATGAAATAGCACTGTAATGAAAATCTTGGTGTATTAAAGCTTTTGTAGGATTGGGTGGGGAAGAGAGATTACCAGGTCAAAGGGCATGCATACTTCTTTGGAAAGGTGACTCTGGCTTCCGTGTCTGAAGATTCTGACTGACTACTTCATAATCACAGTCTGTGTTGGCATCTTACTTACCTTCCTCCCGCAGCCCTCAGCAAGAAAGTGTGTGAGGACAGACACACACAGGCGTATGGCTGTCTCATCTTACTGGGTTTAGATCCATAGTAGCAAGCCGGCCCTGGAGGCCGTGGATTCGACAGAGGTGGTGACATCACGAGGTGGCAGATGTCCTGTCCCCGGATAAGCCCACACTGGAACAGAAACGCTGTTCCTTCCCAGAAAGTACCACCAGATGTGGCCACTGGCTTATGTCCAGGGAGCAAGGGAGCGGGGCTCTTGCAAAACACCCACATTTACACACGAGAGTGACACCCATTGCAATGCTCAGAAAGGGCATGGCACCAGGAAAACAGCCCGCCTTCCAGAGCGGCAGAAGCAGTTTAATGGTGGTCCACAGTTTTATGGTAGCCCACTGCCCAGCTCAGTGCAACCCGGGCACTGAACATCGGGAGGTACTTGAATGGCACCCAGAACGTGGCGGCTACGTACACTCAGTGCCCAGCAACTTACAACCCCAAGCTGCCCATGCCCCAACGGCCTCAGAGTCTCAGCCCCTCCTTCCGTCCTGTCGTCAGCCTGCTCAAGTCTTCAAAGCTGCTTCGCTAGTCACATCTATCATCGTGGATGCTTTCTTAGCCAAGCACCTGCAAACCTCTAATAGTGGGCTAAAAAACACCCAACATTTTGGCCAGATACAGCTCCGTGTGCCCTTAATCTGAGGGCAGGGATGTCCACAGGAACCCTGAGGCCCAAAGGAAAACAGAAGACAGGCTTAATCACAGAATTCTCGCTGAAGAATTCCAGTGTCCAGATGTCCTTTCTAATCCCATTTGCTGCTCTGAGAGAACATTTCAACCACCCCTTTGTATATGGGACGGCCATTGCTGCAGGTCCTATTTTGGGCAGATTTTCCACATTAGAAGGCACAATGGTTCAAATGGTTGCACGATACACCTCCCACCCACGACACTTTGTTTAATTCAAAGTCAAATACCAAAGCTGGAGAGGAGACTGTTTACCACATTTGGATTTCTAAATGGCCTTCCTGCCCGTCACCAGGCACGCCCCCCCTTCTTTCAGACACAGCTGGGTGGGAATTCACTGACCTAATATCACTGGACAGATAATTCCTTGCCTTGGGGAAAGACTGGCGAAGCCCATGGCATCTGCCATTTCCAATCTATGCTTTGGAATGGTAACGCAGGGCTTGTGCCAGGAGGCTCGGGGGCCAGCAGAGAAGCGCTCAACAGCAACTGCAAGTAAAAACGTAAAAAAATCCACCCACGGCCTCGTCGGGAGGCACTGCTTTGCATTGGAAAACCCGGGTGTTTGACTCGACTAAATCATCTCAAAGCCTGCATTGGAGAAAATAATTGAATTAAAGAGTTGCTATAACTCATTCAAGTGAGATGAAAATCATCCAGTGGGAAGCGAGACGTCAAAGCAAAGACATTGCTGTTCAAATTTGCCGTCTCCTCCAGATAGCGAGGAGCAAAAGCAATCGAACGTGGTTCAAAGGACAGATGGGACTTTCCTAATTGTCCCCAGATTCCTAGCAGCAGGGGTGGTAACTAAATGGTTTCAATTAAAAGTTAAAGAAACACGGGAAGGCAGGCGGTAAGTTATGCCGGGTGCTGATAAGACTCATTCGGTTCAGCGTGAGGGATGCTTTGTCCCGGTTTCAGACAGCCAAGTGTCAGTGGCACATGAGTGGTGGAGCCATCCCAACATGTCACGGTGACAAGGTGACAAATAAATCTGTCTGTCAAAGGCTCTGTCATGAACACCCGTGCGAGCATAATGGAGCCAAGTGCCAGGCTCCGCGCAGGGCCCCTTCCGTCTGCCCCTCCACAAATGGGGCCCTGCCTCTGCAGACGGGCATGAAAAAGCACACACTCGCGACAACAGCGCCAAGAAACCAGCCTCGGGGTGGAGGTAAAACGTGGAGAAGGGCGTCCCACCTCTGATGAGGGCCGTCAGGTGATTTCTGCACACACGCAGTACATCCAACATGGAGACTGCACTTCAGTATGGCTCCAGCACGATGTGACAACAGGCATGGAATAAATATCCACCCCCACACCAGTGGTTCTCAAGCAGGGGACACCGGCAATACCTGGAAACGTTTCTGGTCGTCACACTGGAGCAGGGAGGGAGGTGCTCATGGCATTTAGTAGGTGGAGGCCGGGGATGCCCAGGACAACCCTCACAACAAGGAACTACCCAGCCCCAAATGTCAACAGTGCCAAACATCTCCTTAAAGGGATCATACACGGGCATCTCTAAGTTACTAAGTGCATCAAAAGAGCAGAGGAGGCAAAGAGGAGAGTGAATTCGTGTGAGCATCCAAACCAAGGTGTCGCAGGACCATGGGACACCACCCCTCAGCCAGGTGTGGTCAAGATGGAAGCTGAGAACACAGAGAATATCAGCTGACTTGATGATGGCAGCAGCTCAGTCTTTAGAGTAGGCCACTTAACACACTCCAAGTTCATGGTTCCCATCCACACCGCTACTCTGAGAGGAAGTTTGAAACACACCTATGAACAGGTTTCAGAAAAAGCGAATCCCTCAACGTGAGAAGGTCGCTAACCAACAAAGGCCAACAAAGGAGTGTAGGGTTCCAGAAAGCCGAAATCAATAGATAATACCCCGAACATAAACAACCAGTATCCATCAGAACCATCTCAGAAGGAAGCTGCCACTATCCCCAGGCTGTTGTGGAATCACAAGGTCCAGGGTTCTGGGTGCAGCCGAAGCAATAAAGGAGACCACCAGGTAAGCGGGGAAGGGAGCTCTTCATCTCACCGCAGAGGTGGATGGAACACAGCTTTGGGAAGCAGCTCCTCACAGCCTCATGGGTATTTTGGGTCACCAGGCCTCACCGAACACAACCAGCCCGGGCGCGGTGGCTCATGCCTGTAATCTCAACGCCTTGGGAGGCGGAGGATTGCTTGAGCCCAGATATTTGAGACCAGACTGAGCAACACAGTGAGACCTCATCGGAGGGGAAGGGAGGAAAAAGACACAACCACTGCTGAATGCTCCAGGGATGCTTCCCAGAAATTGTGGCCTTCAAGAGAAAGCAGACCTCTCCTTGCCACTGTACTCCACACCAGGGTGGCTCCTGCTGAGTGTGTCACCTCAGTAGATGTTTTATGACATCCTAACCTCGAAGAATAGGTGTCTATAGCCACAAGGTCTGGTTGCCCAGGTAGGAACAGATGCTGAGCTATGCAGACAGCACTGTTTCTGTAGAAAATAGATTCTTCTCTCTACAGATGAAGGCTCTCTGGTGACTCCGGGCTTAGGTTAAAGATGGCCCCACAGAGAATTAACTAAGCCTCGCCAGGGCCCAGTGGTCATTAGGTGGGAAGCATGGGAGTCCTTCGCCTCCTTGGTCCTTTGCAGGACACCCTTCAAAGTGCACACCCAAAGGCAAACCAGGAAAGGAGAGCACGAAGGTAGAGTTCAATTTCTTTCCCTCCTCTTTTAAATACTTACATGTTTTTTTTCTGGTTCCCTTAGATAAAACTAAAAAGCCAAAAGAACAATGTGTGGTTTAAGTCATACATGTTTGTTTAACAACTAAAAGCCTGAGAATAAACAAGAAAATATGAGCCCTCCTTAATTAGGTAGCACCACTGCTAGTTAACATTTTGTTACTAGAATTAATATTTCCTTCTCGTCTTTTTCCCTGAGATTAGGTTACAGAGAAAGAGAAGACACTGAATGTAGTATTGGATCTACTCTATGGGGGAAAAGGCCCAAAATTAGGAAAGTGGAAAACAAGAAAGCAAAATAAAATAGCATGGTGATAAAATTCCTGAATAAGTTGAGACGAATGCCTCAAGAAACTGACTGATCCAAACTTCCTATGTCCCTGGGACAACAGACCTATTTGACCAAACCCATAACTAACAACAGCCAAATAAAAACCAAAAAATAAAAATTAAAACTAAAAAACTTACTAGCCCCTAGAATGCAGATTATTACAGCATGTGGTTGTTTACAAAGTGCAGTGCCAGGAAACTCTCTCCAAGTGACCTAGACACGGCTCTAACAAATTCTCGAACCTAACATAATCATGTATATTAAGGCTTAAAAAAGGAAAGCTCACTCAGGTACTGAATACAAAAGTCTATGCAGCATGAAATATCTCCAAGAGACCTGTTTAGTAAAATTAACTAGTGGTTTAATAGGGGGGAAAAGTCTGATATACAAGAGTGCCCCAATTTCTTCAGAGAAATTAACATTTCAATCCTGTTTTTATCTAGAAGTCATTAAACTGTGCAACATGAATTATTGGAACTGTAGCAGCGAATTAACTCTATTCATCAACTAAGTCCAAACATTTTAGAGTGCATCTGTAATGAAAAAAATAGCTCTACATTCCTATCTCTTCTCATTAAAGTAAACCAGTTTTCCCTCTCTCAGTATATAAAACTGTCTTCTCTTCACATAATTTATATTACCATAAGCCGGCTCACATTCTAAACTATTACATGCCTCCAATTAATTTTTGCAGCTTTTGCCTGAAAATTTAATGAGATAGTAGTGTATGAACCTGCTGACTCCAGATTATGTGTGCGCTCCCAATATTAATGTTGGCATAATAAAATAATCTGATCCCTGCTTGATGAGAGCATCTCCCATTGCCACAGTGCGAAGGGTAACGTGTAAACCAAGTTCGCTTGTTTTCCTCTTTTAAATCCAATTATAAAATTTATCAGTCTCAAATTAAACCACTTCTACTCATCAACCTGGGACAAAAGGAGAAAGAGGCGGCACGGTCTAATTATCCTCCAACACCAATTCCACAAACGCTTCCGTGAACAGTGAAGACGGATGACTGTTTGTCCAAAACCTAGTTCTTTCCTATGGAAGTAACAGGCCGCACTTCTCAAGCCAATCTGAGAGGCAGCAAAGGTAAACACCCAGACGAGTGCTGGTACTCTGTCCAGTCGCCACAGATGCCCATCGGCTACACACGCCACATACCAATCGCGATTCGTGGGTCTGGGTGTGC
The DNA here is from genome assembly GCF_000164805.1 of Carlito syrichta. NCBI lineage: Eukaryota > Metazoa > Chordata > Mammalia > Primates > Tarsiidae > Carlito > Carlito syrichta. The sequence continues at coordinate 62,827 of NW_007249825.1, read as the reverse complement.
ACCTGTGTGTGCATATACCTGTGTAGTAGCAGTGTGTGCAAGCGTGCACGGCATCTGAGTCCGTGTAAGAGTGCATACATTGTGGGTATGGGCAAGCACATGTGTGCATCTGTACACGAAGCTGCACTTGGTTATGCATTTGTGTGTACATGTAAATATGTAATGAGCACGTGCATCTATATGTGCCTGAGCGAGTTCAGACAGGAACAAGCAGGTTGGGGACACTGGTGACTAACCCTCAATATCACAGATCCTCAATAGTGAGTCTCTTTTGCCAAAAGGTCTAGGTGCAAACAAAAGGTAAAAGAAGCCAACAACACCAGCACTGGCGGCAGCGCTAAGTAGGCAATGTATATAAAGTGCCTACTGTGCATGGCTGCTCTGTTTTTTGTTTGTTTTGTAACCGAGCACTGAGAGTAGAGTATCTAAGCCATCAGTCAATAAGACTGTGAAACCACAGTGTGTTCAGCTCTGGAAACAAGCTGTAGGACCTTAGACAGACTACCCCCAAACCCCATTCCTTACCTAGGCTGTCAATCACAATGACAGCCACACACACCATCCCTGGCGGTTGAGAATTAGTAATAACAAGAGAACACGCAGCACTGAGCGCGTGTCTGATAGACCCTGAATTCATCGCTTGGTTGATGTTTCTGTGTTTAGCAGCCCTTAGGAAGGCCAAGACCTGGGGAATGAGCCCCTGGAAGGTTAGAAGGAGTTCCTATTCGTGCCTGCTCCCTGACTTGTCCCTTGTCCCTTTCACAGTGCCAGCGAGGCAGCCCAGGGGCCACTGCTGGTGCACAATGAGAGAGACAGAGACAGACACACACACAGAGGAAGAGACACACTGCCCTCCCCGGGGCCCAGGCTCTAGCAAAGTCCAAGAAGTCTGTCCTGGTCTGGGGCTACCGCCTCCCCTCCACCCTCCGCCCAACCCCAGTGTGTGAGGAACGAAGAGCCCTGTACAATACACACAAGCTCACCTGACCAGGTGGGGAAGCCCCCTTCTTTTCATGTGCTGTTTGTTTGTAGCATGGAATCTACGGAGAGAGATTAGAGAGAAGTCATCACACATCAACATGGGGTCAGCTTCGCTCCACACTCACAGGTTTATACCTACCTCCAAACCATTTGGGAGAAGGTGGTGGAGCAGAACGTGCTGGGTGCGTAACTCACACCCACATTCCAATCCTACCTCTGCTCCTGCCCAGGCCCAGAGAAGGTGATTCACTTCCACTACTCATTACATTAATAGGGATAAAAACCTCAACCTCAGAGATGCCACACACACAGGACCGAATACAGCTGTGCAGACTTTCTGGCACACACAGCACAGGCAGTGAGTGCATGGGCCTTCCCTTCTGAGGCAGGTGGGAGCACGCTGGGTCCTCCAAATTAAAAAGTCCTTTTTGACTCTGCTTTCCTGGACCAGGATGACCTGGGACAGGAGCGCCAAGCTCCAAAACTCGGTTGTCCCTCCAGGCTCACTGAGACATCCACCCCTCAGCTCCAACTGGAGCATCTCCCACCAACTTCTGGAAAACTGATTTTTTAGGAGGCAGCTTTCAAGGGGTGCAATTCTTCTCTCTCAATAAGACAAAACTTCCTGCCTAAGCGAACTATCAACAGGTCTGTGTGGGGCAAAAAGCTCGAGTTGCCCAAAACCATAGTCTGGCACCCAGCGATCAGGGGAGGCAGCATTTCCAAAAATGGTCGAAGAGTTCCAAGGCGTGCCCAGGTCCATGGTCTCTTTCTCTGGACCCATCACTCCGGCCTGCTCTAGGCGAAGTGGGGTGAGGGGACACAAGACCAGGTCTGGTCAGCCTGGGTTCTACCCAGAACCAGTGCAATCCCAGAACGCTGTGGCCAGAGGCAGCCTCGAAACAGTGTGTAGTTGGGTCCAGTCCTAAGGCACCACAAAGACCCCCAAATTCTATACTCCCAAGCCTCGGGAAGACACGGGAGGTCTCATCAAGATCACATGTAGACTCTGCAAATCTTCTCGTGTTGAAGAAGAGAAGCTATTAACTGTGTTACTGGCACGCACAGATGTTGTCTATATCTAAAAATCCCCAAATAGATCAATTAGCATATTATAAAGAATTTACTCCCATTTTCCCTTGACAGATCATAAAAGCCGAAACACAATGCTCAGTCTGGAATTGACAAGTGTATATGGCAGGAGATGCTGTATTAAATGCAGACAACAGCAAAAGAAAATGGTATTTATAATGATTACCCACCTAATTAATTCTCAGAGTAGAATGTCAGAAGCTATAAATTCATTTATTTGATAACTGAGGCTCAACATCAAACAAGCCACTTCCGCTCTGAGAAGGGAAGTCCTAACATTCCCACTCGGCAGCAGCGACTGCTCCAACTGTTTTCTAGGGAAGGTGCTGGGGATGTGTGTGGAAAAGCAAGGGACGGCTGGAACCCGGGGTAAATATACATGCACACACCAAAAAAATTGACAGCAATAAGTTTCAACACAAGTAGATATTAACAGGGTTCTAGGATCATTCGGCCTAGTGCAACAATTAATTCAGCTTAAAGGGAGAAAAGGGGCAGCTTTTGGGCTTCTTCAACTAGGCTACTGGGGTTGGAGAGGTTGTATGCAAAAGAGAATTCTAAAGCAGACAAACATATGACATTATTATCCTCCAAAACTTTCAGCATGTTCCTGACTTGTATGTTTAGAAACAACCCTTTCAGGGTTGGAGGAGACAAGGTCAAGGGGTGTTAGAACAAAAATCATGTATGAAACCAAGATTAAGTTAATAGATGCAAAGTTGTCCTTCTTCCCATTCTTCCAGAATTCTCTTCCTAGATCACAAATCAAAATCTGCATTTAAATAGAATATTTTTAATGTAGAAAAGAGGAAGCCCTAGGGTACAAAGGTATTGCATTTCTATCTAGGGGCACAACATTGCATTTTAAATGAGATGCGACATTTTGAAATTCACTGAATATGTTATACATTCCAAACTGTCTGTTATTATTACTATTTTTACTAAATTCTCCTATCCTAATAGGTGTTTCTCTTTTATAGCCAGCACTGTTAATAAAAGTAACGTGATTATTACATCATTCTTTCAGTTTAATCTTGAGAAAAGATTACACGATCCAGGGATCTCACAAGCCATGGGCTCTGACGATTCCAGCCATTATTCAGTGTGAAATTCAAACAGTCTGAATTCATTAACATGGGTTGTTACAAATCTGCATTTTTAGACTTTGCCATAAAATGCAGGAGTCCAAACCCGGTGACCTGAATCTAACAGCCTTTCATGTGAAGTGGCCGTGTTCTCCAGCCTCTCCCAGCATGGCTGTAGGGAGAAAGCCTGATGTCCACATCCTCTCCATGGCTGGGGAGACACAGGAACTATGCTGGCCTCTGGCTCTTCGGTCACACTTAATGTTCAGGCAAACTGCGAAGACCTCATGCCACTGAAAAGAGGGTACGCACATTCCCAGAGACCGATGCATGTTATTAAACAAGTGTCCAGGCGGCCAGACACACCTGGGCACAGGAGCAGGTGCTGCAGGTGGCAGTGCCAGGGCACCAGCCCCTTGCCCTGGCTATGGCTTGAAGGAAGTACAACTGAAATCCAACGCATGACACCTGGGAAAGGCTTCGGGGAAGCCCAAAAAAGCCTTCACCACTTGACAAAAAAACATTATTACCAGGTTGATGGGGAAAGGATCCGTATCCCACCTCCCAAGTCCCGGGAGGAAGATATAACCTTCAGAAACACCGCAGAGCTGTCATGAGAAGAAGTTTAGAGTTCAACTCATCTTGCAACTAAATTTACATTGTAACACAGACTGTAGGTGTCACCTTGAAGAGAGATGCGAGCTATACTTTTCTCCTCCAGCTCAAGCAAGGCTATCAGGGCTTTCTTCCCCCATGCTAAGCCTATGGCTGCCTGCACTGAGTGCTACTGGCCCTACTGGTGACCACAACCAGTAGTCATTCTTTACTGAAAACTCATAGTGTACCAGGTACTTGCTAAGCCATAGAAATCCCCAAAACTCTGAGATTAAGGGCCACCATCAGTCCCGCTGAAAAGAGAAAGAAACTGAGGCACTAAGCTCAGAGGGATTTAGTTTGTCCCAGGTCAATACCATAAGAGGAAGAAAGGTCAAGTTACAAGCATTTTTTTTAGCCTTGCCATCACCAAGGCCATGGCCAAGTCCCCAACAGTCAGAACCTTTACCTTCCCGTGCAAATATGAGGAAGGAGTGTCAAACATCGGGCTGCTGGAGGAAGCCACTGTTATGATGCAATTCCATGCTAAAGAGCTGAGCTGCTTCCCAGCCAAGTCTAACATGGCATCAATCTGCTCGGTTTAAACACGCAAGCAGAAGGCTTTCCGGCCTTAAACAGGCCTCTGCGGTGCTGCCACTTAAGCCCGTGGGAGATCAGAGCACAAATCAATGTGACTCCTCCTTCCTAGAGGAAGCTGCAGCCCTGGGTGGTGGTGTAGAGGCCATCTTCTGCTGTAATTAGGGAGCAGCAGTGAGCTTCGATTGAATTATGAAAAACCAGGAGTACTGTACTCTCACTAAAGCGAAAGTTTTTTAACAAATGTGGCACCAGGATCGTCAGTTACCCACGCAGGAAACACCAGTTCCCAGGCCTCTGGAGGCAAGCAAAGCTGGCATCCACCATGCTAGACCCTTGAGGGAATGAGACACAGGCCATCTGAGCTTTGTCCCAAGGACCTGGGGCCTATTGTCCTCATAATCCCAGCTTAAATGTAGTCAAGTCAGCTGAACCACAAGGCCCCACCTAGGAGGCGGCCACAAGCGTGGCACCCACACTGGCTGGAGAGTGCAGCTGGGTCTCCACACCATACAGGGTTTACCTTCCCACCTTGTACATGGGGGGGGAGGGGATGTTTTTGCTTTCCTGCAGCGGAAAGCTCAAGAACATGGTTTTATTATTTCAGAGCATGTACACCTCCCTTGAACAGGTAGTGTAACATGCTGGTTTGCCTTCTGTCTGCAAGAAACACTCCCAGCTAACACCCAACTAATCCAGCCTTCTAGACGGATGCTGAGATGGGTTCCTGCATGTACCCAGCCCATTCCACACCTCCCTGGCCCCGATGCAGCCTGAGTTCATTCAAAAAAGACTTGTGGGGCATCTACCACAGGCAGGTCATGCATAGAACGTGAAGCAGACAATGAGTGTGACGCAGTGGTTTGTTTGCCCCAGGGAGCCTGCAGAAATCCCTCTGGAAGGTTTTATGTTCATAGTCAGAGCTCTGCCCTGCTAACCCAAGTCCATTTACAACACTTTTGCTTTACTTCATCTGATAGAGGAGTCAGAAGAGGCTAAAATCTTTGGTTGCTAAGCTAACATGACTTGGGGCTCACACCCAACAGACCACCCTCCTGCACCTAGGGAACCTAGGTGACAACTTAGACATGAGGAAAGTGAGGGGACACTCAGGCACAGTGAACAAAATGCTCACAGGAATGCCAGTCCCAGGAGGCATCAACACTGAGACACATGGAAGAAACAAAGGTCGAAGGCAGCTGGAGTCAAGGTCTCCCAGGACACAGACGCCATTTCTCCCTTGGGCTTTCCCACCATCATGAAAGTGGGTATCTGTCTTCAGTCACCCGTGAGGATACACTTGCCATGACCAGGTGAACCAAGGGGCATTCCAGCAAACCCGAAGTGCCCAGTTCACCGCCCCAGCATCCTCTGGGAAAGAGGCAAGCCTACCCCAAGGCTCTACTGCAGCCCCTAGGTTGAATGGCCTCTCCTCCAGCATCCCAGAGGAAACTGATCACCCAAGCTGAATTTTTCAAGGAGTTGCAGGTTACACCCTGCCAGGACAACAAAGGTTTCCTTTGAGTTAAACAATGTATAGCTGAACCGGAAGAGGGAAGGCGACCACAGGAAAGGTGTTATGTTACAAGGCACAGGAACCAGATACCTTCACCACCAATCCTTGTTTTCCATAAATCTATTAAAAGACAGCACGGTACCTTGCCGATAAATCAAGGCCCGCTCCACGTGGCTCTGACCGGAAGCCTGGAGAGAGGACGAAATGGGAGGATCCTTTGTGGGAGCCATTGTTGGTAGTCGGTGTACATTTATGAAGAAACAGAAATTATATACTGTAATCAGATGCTCTGAACTGCTGTTCATCCACGAGCTGCGTTTTTTCAATCCTTTCACATTAACATTTTCCCCTAATGTTCTATCTTTTTGCCGTATATAATTAATTTTAACAGCTTCTGCAACTTCCCCACAGGTTGTTGCTGTTTCTTTTAAATAGTATACTGCTGAGAAATTGATTTGTTTGCTCCGCGTGCCTGAAGAAACCACATTATGAAATATGTATAAATGTCACTCTTCGGGCTGCTTCTCAGGAAAAGTGCAGGAAAATGTTCCATGTTCCCTCCTTACACAGGAGTCCACTCCTGGAAGATACTCTCATGTCTTACCCACGCGATCACACACAGGAACCGATGAATTACGCGGCATTTTCTTTTAAAACCTCCTGTTTATTCTGAACTGGTACGAGTCTAGGGGAATTATCTTAATTGCGATGTGGAAGGAACGAACTGCAAAAGCATTCAGTCAACCAAGACGACTTTATTTTTAACAGCGTGGGGCCAGGTGGGAGTTGCCAAGTTTGCCAAAAATAAATGAATCAATCAATCAATAAAGCAAATGTGTACAGTTGGTGTTAAATGAATGCCTGGGAAGAAGGAAGCCACAGGCAACACATCTTCTTTCCTGTCCCTGATGAGAACGCCAGGCCTGGGGACACAAGAGACGAGGGAATTCTCAGCCATTTTCTAAATCTTTGCTTTAGAAAGTGCATCTGATTTTCTGCTCCTTAAACAATGTTCCATACCGGGATCCAGAAATTAAATCATACAAAATTCTGAAAGTAACCAGGTTCTCTCAGTATCACATAAGCGATTTCAGGGAAGATCTTAAGCAAAACTCTGAGGTTCGTGAATGGCCGAGTTATTTCCTTAGCATTTGAAACTGTGGGAGGTGCAGTGGGTTGATAGTCATGCCCCTTTACACCTGAACTTAGGCAAATCCCTTGAGCTTCAGTGAGGTGGTATGTGTCCCACCATAAAAACCAATGGAAACAGCCTAAAATCAAGATCATGGTTTTCCTCAAAAAAAAAAAAAGTTATCGGTCTAACGTATTCTAGGAGTGGTAATAAAATCAGCAATGGTAACATAAACGCTAACAAAAATATTTATGGAAAGAAATAACCTTTTCCCCTGCCATTAATCATACCCAGGAACACTTGATTAGACTATACATTTTAACAGATGAAAGCTCTCTTCCCTGCCTACTCATTACACAGACATCTACACCCCCAACCTGAAACGTGACGGTAAACAGAAAATATCATTTCCTTCAATAAGTGAAACCCTTACCCTGTCGCATAAATTCCACCCACTCCCTCCCACTCTTCCTCCCTCTAATAAACACATGTGCCATGTCTCAGAGAAATGACTGCGATTGGTCATTGACATTTGCCACGGTCAGTCCCACAAAACTGAGCTGTTGTCCCTCAGTCCAGTGGCCAGGTCTGTCTGTAGCTTGAGGGAGTCTCTACCAGGGCTCATTTTAGAGGGGCCTTCTCTGCATACATGGTCCCTACACACAGCCACACCCTTCAGGACCAAGAGGGTAGCCCCCACCTTGCATGGACCAAGGGTTGCTCTCCCATATGCCTGGGGCAATGACTGATGCCATGATACACTTGAGAAGAACGAACGCCCAATAACCTCAAAGATCCCCGGAAGTGATCCTGCAATATCAGCAAAGCCAGTCTCACTAAGTGTTTCTGGAAAGGCTCCCACCAGCAGGGGACAAGGGGAAACCTGAGTTCGGGATCACAACTTCAGAGTCTAAACCCCAGTTCCCACCTGAAGGCCCCATGTGCTGACAAGTGGATCTGAGCATCAAAGTCCTTCACTAACAAAGCGGGGATCTCAGCCAAGGTCGTAAAGGATCTTGGGAAGAGAGGTGGACAACACACGGACACTGCTCAATACAACGCGCTCCATGGTGGCACATGCTGACACCACCAAGGAAAAAGATGGCAACGTGCCCACCCTTTCTCTAGAAGCCCTACTCAAAGCCATCCCTCCCAAGTACGGTCCTCCAGCACAACTCAGCAGAAACCCACCCTGGCCGGGAAACCCACAAACCACCCCAAACAGGCAGCGTGGGCAGGCTCACATACTCCTGATGCGTGGGTGACAGCGGAAATTAAGACTTTCTGTTTTGTTCTGTTCCTCCCCACTTTGCAAAATGACTCTGATTAGAACCAGCAGCCAGGATAGGGCGGGTGGTGGAGAACACCACTAATGACAGAAAACCAAACTCACCAGGAAGAATCCCAAGGCATGATTCAACTCTAAAATCAAAAAGAAGAGGATTGGACTGGGTGATCTCTCCAGTCCTGCTCAGGAAGCCATATCAGGATTTTGAGATTCTCAGGAGAAATGAACAAAGGCTGAATCAACACCTCCCATTGATTCCTGGGAGGCTGAGAGTGGCTCCCATGTGCTGGGATTTCCAAGCACAACCTGTGTCCTGCAGGTCAGGGATAAAATCGAAACAAGAACCAGGAGTTCCAGCAAGGACCCCTCCTCCCCCTTCTCAGAGGGCTGGCTAAAGCCTTACCAACATCTTCCTCACTGCCACTCCCATTCAGCCTCCTGGCTATTTCTCATCTAGAAAATCTCCCCAGAGATGAAAGGCCTTGTATATCTTTCTCTGGTTTGTGGTTTCCGATGTTGGCAGCCTTGCCTCTGGCCTAACCACTGAGGCAGGATCGCACATCCCTAGCAGAGGCCAGGTGAATGTGCTGGGCAGCTGATGGCTAGTAAAGGCCAGATACTCAGGAGGCCAAGGGCCCAAAGAACCCTAGGAGGCTACAAAGCTGGGACCAGAGTGGCCACCGTGGCCAGACACCTCCACTGCTCCACAACAGATGACAACTTGACTCCAAGGTCTGGCTATTTATTTCTAGAATAAGACAATACTTTCCCTTCTGTTTTTCATGGAAGAAAGATATCTGTACTTTCAGAAACAGGCCAGAGGCCCAAAGACTAAGCAGATGACCTCACCTAGCACCCATAGCAGGTGTGGCCTGCGACAGCCACACCTCAGAGGGTCGCTCAGCCTGGTTTCTGGCCACGGCCGACCAAGGACACTGAGTCACCAGCACCCCGCCACCTCAGACGTCCTTGTTAGGCACCCCGCCACCTCCCGGGGCCCTTGTTAGGCAATTCAAGCTTCTACATCACTATCACAATCTGCCAGAATAATTAACAAGGCATGCAGCGCAGTCGGATACACTGTTCTATCTTTGCAAAACCACAGCCACCACTATCCCATCATCATATTACATAAGAAAAGAGGAGAAGGCTTTGATTTGCACTTCCACCGATGTGTAGATATTTAACCAAAAGTGCTTCTTTGTCCAAGACACTTCTGCTAAAATTTCAAGATAGTTGGGTGCTGTTGCAAATCTTAATGCCTATTAACAAAATGGTACGAGAAAAACCATGACCCAGCAGAAGAGGCTAAAACTCAGTCTGGTTCCAGGAAAACAAGCAAGCCGTATAGTAAATTGGGTTTTCATTGTAACAAGTAGCAACATACAGAACAGACAGTAAAAGCAGACCTAATAGCGACAGATCTAAATTTAACATGTCATTATTCATTATTAATGAGAAAAGGAGCCTCTAGAAGAGAAGTGTTTGATGTGGAGTTATTAAAAAAAAAGGGCACAATACAAAATATCAAGTTTACCACAATAGGAATAGAATGCTCCTTAAATGAAGACATACTCAAAAATATCAAGAGGCCAAAAATGATGTATAAATGGCCCTAGCGTCTCACAGGTTCGCCAGGACCTTTGATGAAATTGCATGTTTTTCAATTGTCCCTTTCTCTTCTGCCCACATTTACAAAGGTCTGTCTAGACTAGAGATCTCGACAGGCAAGCTCCCTGGCTGAAATCAGCCTGTGGTTCCTACTTGAGCTACAATCCAACCTCCTTGTGTTGCTAGGTGTAGAGTGCAGGCAGAGCAGGTGTCTCCTCACAGAGTGGGCTATAACTTCCTGGGTATAAAAATGTGCCATCTAGCAGAAAGGGTCCGAGAGTAAACACAGGCTTTCTGGGGTCAGTGAGAAGCCTGCTCTGAGAGTATCCGTGAGTGTGATTGGAGAGACGTTTAATCCTGGGGCTGGAAGGCAGTCAGGCCAACGGGGCTGCAGTTGGTGTGGGCATTGGTTGTAGACACCACACCGCATCATAAGGGCACAGTGGCCAAGCTCCAGCGACAGCCAACTCCAGTGCTGCACTGAGTCACGAAAGTTCCTCCGAAGTGCTATCAAAAAAAATTCTTACCCAAAAGTATGCCAAAAATATAGGGATGGTGGGAACCCCCACACAAGGCTAAGCACCTGAGTCGCTTAGCACTCAGGAAACATTTGTTACCAGGAAGCATGCGGCAATTTCATTCTGATACTGGATGCGTCTGTAGAATGCTAACTCATCTGTCTGAAATGGAGACCACTGCTAAACAGGATCCCACAGTGGCTCTGATTAAAAGGCTGAATCAAATGAAGATGTCATCATTCAACCAATTTTGCATTTAAAAAGGTCATTTCATCCTCATACACTGAGGTCCTACATCCTGTCTTCAGAGGAAATGATTTTCCAACCCTGAAATGAGTGTCTATAAAATGCACTGAACATTATTCTCAAGTTTTGTCCAAGCAATTGAGGTGTTCTCCCGGGGCAGGTGAGGCATGCCATCTATCTGGGGGGGAAAGCCCAGGCGTAAGACACTGCCAGTTCAAGAGCGCAGAACTGGACAGCTGTGGAAACACTGCCAGGACCCAGCCCACTGAAAATCAGACCCAGCACCTAATCCTGTAACGAACACGCTTCTGCCAACCCCAAGTCCATGATGACTTTATCTGTGCTTGAGAATCCCGGGCCATTTCCAGCACACAGGTCTCTTTAGAGGAATGACTGAGAGACAGGAAAAAAAGAAAAACTGGCATTAAAAGGCAGAACTGAATGGGGGTGAGAAGGGTCATCATAACTTCCCCCACGTTTCCGTCAAAGAAGGGTCTAGTCTCTCACCCTTGCCAATGCTAAGATCCTTAATGGTTCGAAGATTACCGAGGCGCTCCCTAAAAGGCATTGCATTTCAGCTTCAGGCTCTGCTATGGCCTTTAGCCCAAGAAACTCTGTCAGGGCACTCCCCCGAAAAGTTTCTGAATTTCTATATCAAATTAATTCTCAAAAGATGGGAGCTCTGTGGGGACCATCCCAACCCACCTATTCAATTCCCAAATAAGGTTTCCAGGTGTCTAGAAAAGGCTACTTGCTGGAAGTCATCAAACTGGCGAGCTGTCTCTGCAGGCATAGGTCTGGGGCAGCTGCCTCAGTTTCCCAAGCTGACCTATTTTATGGGAAAGGGAGACACACAGAGAGCCTTTCCTGGTGTACAATCCACTCTGCTGCTTGGGTTCAGGCGGAGATTCAGCTTGGTCTGCCAGGTGGTCACACACGTGTACCCACAGAGTAATACTGAACTCCAAGGCTCTAATTGCATTTAGCAACTCAGGAAGCCAGGCCTAGGACTATGGTGGTGAACTTTACCCTTCCCTGAACCAAAGGTTCAGGTCTCCTCAAGGTTCTGCCTTAGGGTTTGACCAAAGGTCCCCAAGGTTTGACCAAAGGTCCCCTCAAAGTATTGCCTTAGGGTTTGACCGGTGAAACAGAAAGGACACTGAGTAAATTTGCTAGTGCGTTTTGTACATTTCTTTTTCACAGCAAGAGGAAAATCAGTCCCATCGGAGAAGTTGCCCCCTTGAGTCTGACCCACCCAGGTTTTGTGAGAAATGGCTAAAGGCATGTTGAAATTAAACTCAGAGCCCCGAAACCTTGCTACGGGTGAAGGACTGAACTTTATCAATCGATATGTTCTCAACCACACTCCCAACGAACGCACACAGAACTGAATGCTTTCCCCAGCCCCGACCACAGTCCCGATCAAGTCCCCCAGAAAAAAGTCATTGTATGTGCAAGACATCCTGGAGGTTGGCGACTCCAAAAATCTAAGTTGATTAAAGAGATGCCAGGATCAGCAAACTGCTTTCTTTCTAAAGACGGCCCTCTACCATTTTACGACTGACTGGGGGTGTCATGAGACTCTCTCTCTAATTCATTTTTATTCTTTTTAATTAATACGTCGAGAAGTCCTAATACTATTTCCACTTTGACTTGAGTTTCCTTGTAGTGTAATTTCCGTCGACTTATCTCCATAGCAGCAGCAAAAATCACTTTACACCGAACTATATTGCTTCAGAGTTAATTACATGTATTTTGCTTTTGATAAATGAAAATACCAGATGCAATTAATTGAAAGACAATCAATATGATCCCGCTATTAGACATCCCAATGAAACATCCAGAGGCTGTGGGCGATCCATAGTCATCAGTTAATTGAAAACACATTCCAAAGGGGATTTCAGAAAACGGAACTTTTACCTGGAGATATTTTACAATAACTCACCAATATAAATCTGTCCACAAACTCTATAGTTCACACGATGGGCTGTCCGTCTTTTTAAGAGAATACAGCTTCATTGGTTCAAAACCATTTAAGGTGATGAAACCCTAAAAGCAAAATGAATTGAGTCAGTGAAGTTGAAGCAGTGATTTTTTTTTTGTTGTCTACATCTAGCCATCCTTTAATTGCATTTTTCCAATGCCTTCGATTCTGAGCTACTAGGGTTATTAAATGGTTTCATTAAAAATACTATTTGTCTTGCTTTAGTCACACACCAGATCAAATTAAACAGTAGAGCACCAGGATAAATGAACCCTTTCCATCTATTTTGACACAAAGCCAAGTGTGCAAAACCAGAAGGTGATATTGTGTCATCACCATGAAAATGTCATTTAGCTTTCTCTACATCTCCAAGTTGCAAGCAAAGGGACAAAACAATCAATACCTCCAAGCAAAAAGTATTACTAACTGTTTTGAGAAATATGGAATTATAAAGTGCAATTCATAAGCCCATGGTTTATAAGTGCTATTAGCATAAATGCTGACAACTGTTAATCTACTGTAACTCTGATTAACGGTTGCAGTTGTCCATTAATAGAAGGCATTTTAACTTACTACTGAAATTGATTACTCAGTTAAGAATTCAATCCTAATGTTCAATAAAACTGCACTTTCTTGGCAAATGCAATATGAGACGAGGTGATGCATTAAACAGCACGCCCATTTATTTTACTCTAGGTGGTATACAGAGGAGATACACAGTGGCATCCACGTCATCTGCCTGTGCACACAGAGCCATGAGAAGGGTGGCAGCTAAGTGAGTCCTTCTGTGACTGACAAAAGAGGCAAACACCTGGGCAGCAGGTAGGTCTGGGCATGTCTGGGTGTCTTTCCTATGGCTATTTCACGACAAAAAGATGGAATTTCGACAGTGGGGTTGCCATGCAACTGGAAGGTCCCTAGATTAAGACAGTCTTCCTTAAGCCCCATGAGGAAGGCGAGAGGTGCACTTAACAAAAACGAGCATCTGTTGCAGCCATCCCATTTCTAACCCCACCTTACGAGGACTCAAATGGCTAAGTAATACACAAAAAGTCATAAACTTGCTGTAACTAGTCTCCTAGCTGCACTCTACTTTTCAAATCGTTCACATCTTAGGAAGCTGTAGATCCTTAATCTACAAATCTTAGGATTCAATCCTGTGACAGACCATTCTCCTGCATGATTATGTAGCAAGTTATAAAGAGGAACCAACAGCCCTCCCAGGTTACCTTCCCCATTCAAAAGAAAATCACGCTCCTGTGTTCTTTACTGGAGTCCTCCGACAACCAGCTCACAACTAGAACTAAGTCAATGGCAGGAAGGATCCCAAAGAATTAACGGTTCAGGAAAAGAGTGGCCTATATAGTCAAGGCTACCATATACCCAAGGTCAAGTAGTAATTCACTTCCAATTGCACTCCCACACCACACTGTAACCCACATCTTCTATTTTAAGAAAGTGGATGGGAGGATATAGACACGCCCGTCTCTTAAATTAGGGAGGGACAGGCACAGCCTTTCAGTAATCCCAAGCCTATAATGACATAAGCACCTACAACCCTCTGGAAAACTCCTATCCACCTTTCAAAACACGTATCATAGGTTATCTTCTTTAACACAGTCTCTGCTGGCAGCCAGGATGCCATATAGATGCTATATACTCTTTTTTTCAGTGGGAGTCTTACTCTGTCACCCAGACTGGAGTACAGTGGCCGCTCCCAGTCACTGCAGCCTCGACCTGCTGGGCTCTGGCGATTCTTCGGCTTCAGCCTTCCAAGTAGCTGGAACTATAGGCGCGTGCTACCATGCCCGGTTAATTTTTGATTTATTGTAGAGAGGAGGTCTTGCCAAGTTGCCCAGGTGGGTCTCGAACCCGTGGGCTCAGGCAATTCACTCACCTCAGCCTCCCAAAGTACTGGGATTACAGGCTAAGCCACCGAGCCCGGCTGATGCTATATACTCTATGTGTGTGTGTGTTTATGTGTATGAATATGCATATATACATATACACATATATGTGTATATATATAATGTTATATACTCTAAATGTTAAACACCTTGATCACATTTTATTCACCCCTTAAACTAATAGGAAACTAAGTATTTAGCTCGTTACAAAACCGAATTTATAGTCTTTGTCTAGTGCTGCTCTTTCTAATGTCATGAGCTTCCTTTTCTCTTCTATGTCCATCGCTCTGCACAGTAGACACATGAATGTTTATGGATACATATAACTGTAAAAAGACTAAAATATAAGGAAATTATATGCACCTTCAGGAAGTGATCCCTTCAGGAGAGGGGAAAGAAACTGGGAGATGAAATTTAGCAATGTCTATAACATTACTTCTCGCCTCTGCACAGGGTGTGAAGACAAACACATGCTAACATCTACTTAATCTTCGCAGTGGGTATAGGTTCTCAATTTGAGATATTTTATTAGTAAAATCAAACAGGGAACAGACAAGTCTGCCTTATAAAGCCTTCACAGAGGAGGTGACATGTCATGGAGCTTCAAGCCAAGAGTTCAGGTGAGCGGTCCTGGGGAACAGTGACAGCTTATTTAGTAGATTAAGAATGTTCAAAGGCTCAGAAGACTGTCAGAATCTTTAAAGTAAATGCCCATTGTTACTTGAAGGTCCAAAGAAGTACTTTAAGACTGGAGTTACAGAAAAGCTAGAAATCCAAAAACACTCATTTCAGCAGAGACTTGCTGACAGTGTAGCATGGAGTAGTATCCTGAGGATTCGCCAGGGGAAATTTTCTTGGCATGATTTCTGTAAGAACTTCCTGGAGTCTACAACTAGACGCAGAAATGACTTAGCTGATTAAAATCACCACCATTCCTAACCAGCAATCGCTGGGGCCCAAGCGGCCTTGGCATGTCAGTGCCGGCTGGCGCCCCTACCACGTCCAGGTTTAACCAGCTGCTTCTGGCCAGAGAGAGGGGTCCTATTTGTGGCCTGTATTATCAACCTGAGTGGCTCTACTAGATACACCTTGGCAAATGCTGATGACAGGGAAGAGCGCATATGCATACACAGCACAGGACAGCAGCACCCAGAACCAGAAGGAGTCCCAGTCAGGCTGAGGTCTAAGAGGCCATCCATACACAGGAAACTTGCAATTCAGGACTCATTACCTACATGCTTATACTAAGTCAGGCATATAAAAACTGCATTTTAGGCTGGGGGCGTTGGCTCACGCCTGTAATCCCAGCACTTTGGGAGGCAAAGGTGAGAGAATTGTCTGAACTCAGGGGTTCAAAACCAGCCTGAACAACATGGCAAGATCTTGTCTCTACCATAAATCAAAAATTAGCCAGGTGTGGTGGTGCTTGCCTGTGGTTCCAGCTACTTGGAAGGCTGAGGTGGAAGGATCACCTGAGCCCAGCAAGTTGAGGCTATGGTGGCCGAGAGTGTACCGCTGCACTCCAGCTGAGTGACAGAGTGAGACTCCAACTCAAAAAAAAAAAAAAAAAATAGCCAGGGTCGGTGGCTCAGCCTGTAATCCCAGCACTTTGGGAGGCTGAGGCAAGTGGATTGCCTGAGCCCGCAGGTTCGAGACCAGGCTGGACAACTTGGCGAGACCTCATCTCTACAATTTAAAAAAAAATTAGCTGGGTGTGGTAGCATGCACCTGTTGTTACAGCTACCTGGAAGGCTGAGGCAGAAGGATCGCCGAAGTCCAGCAGGTCGACGCCTGCGGTGGCCGTGAGCATGCTACTGCACTCCAGTCTGGGCAATGGAGTGAGATTCTAACTCAAAAGAAAAAATAAAATTACATTTTAGGGCTAGACACAGTGGCTCACACCTGTAATCCCAGCACTTTGGGAGGCCAAAGAGAGAGGACTGCCTGAGCCCAGGGGTTCAAGGCCAGCCTAGACAATTTAGCAAGATCTTGTCTCTACAATAATCAAAAAATTAGACAGGTGTGATAGTACATGCCTATGGTTCCAGCTTAGAAGGCTGAGGCAGAAGGATCGCCTGAGCCCAGTGGGGTCAGGGCTGTGGTGGCCATGAGCATGTCACTGTCCCCTAGACTGGGCAACAGAGTGAGACTCTGACTCGAAAAACAAACTTCATTTTTGTTCGACCGTGAATAAATCTGTTCTTCTGAAACTAAATGAGATGAGCACCTTGAGAAGCCTTTAATGAACTCTAAAAAGTTCTTGATAGGAACCAGAGGCTCTACCCTGACTTATTCCAGGAGGACAGGTCCTGCCCTCACTTGACTTAAGCCATCTTTCAGAACGGCTTCTGAGCTCTGCATGGCATTGAAGGGAAAACCCATCTACTAGATGATCTACAGATGAAAGGCCCTGCTGCCAGCTCAGCCGGGGCTCCCGGCACCTCCATCCCACCGGCTACAAGCATCACTTATTTAACAAAGCGTCCACTTACCTACACTTACTCTGCATGAATTGTTCCTAATGCTTAGCTCTGCCATCTAAGGCTTGTGTATGCCAGCTCTTGTTAGCCTTTGAGGCCTTCCAGATCCCCTCCTGGACTCGCTAACTGACTCACATTTGGGCTGTCTAGGTTTTATAATGTCCACCCACTGTCTGCCAAGGACGATGAGGACTGCTTCACCCACAGTTTCGAGGTGACCCTGCAGCTGGGTCACCAGCCAGTGAACAGAACCCCAGTTCAGCTGCAGCATTTGTTGGGAGAAAAAGAAAGGTCCTAAAGGGGCCACCGTGGTCACAGGTGGGAGGCCCTGTTCCCTGGAAAGCCTTATTTGAAACCTACTCGAGTTCCCCATTTCATGCAGTGTTCCTCATTCCACGTGATTTCACGGCCCCCTTAAAATTCTCTACTTGAACTAGAAAACCGGAAAGTGTCCACAAAATCCTCCCTTCAGGGATCACAAATTTGCCACGAGTCAAGGGCTTCAGAAAGGGACAAGGGACAGACTGTGAGGTTGGTGAGAATCAATCCCAGGTTCCACAGATGAGATACCTCGTGAGACTCAGCCAGTGTCCTGTGGCAGTTACGGCATCTACCTTCACAAGTGATTAGGCCCTTTGAGAGATGGCACGCCCACGGAAAGAGGTTATCCCAAGGCCTGCATACAAGTACTCAAGAAAGGCTGGTCATCGTCAGACTTGATGATGACGGGACTCCAGGTCAAGGTTGTTATCTGCTTCTTATAAGAAACAAACTCCTAGTGGGGCTCAGCCTGTCATCCCGCGCCTTTGGGAAGCTGAGGTGAGTGGATTGCCTGAGCCCGCGGGTTCGAGACCCGCCTGGGCAACTTGGCGAGACCTCATCTCTACAATAAATCAAAAAATCAGCCGGGCGTGGTAGCGCATGCCTGTAATTCCGGCTACTTAGAAGGCTGAGGCGGAAGGATCGCCGGAGTCCAGCAGGTTGAGGCTGCGGTGGCTGGGAGCGGCCACTGCACTCCAGTCTGGGCGACAGAGTGAGACTCCAACTCAAAAAAAAAGAAACATACTCCTTTCTGTCCAAATTGTGAGACTAAGACTAGTTGTTGGCATTTTGCCCAAGAATCCAACACTCCTAACTAGGCCATTGAGGAAACAGACACCCAAGCACCTCCCCTCCCGAAAGGTGGCCTCACCCCGGTCCTGCAGTGAGGCTGTGCTCAGCAAAGTAAAAGCGCCTGTGTCAAGAACCATCCAGAATTCTGCTCTAAGCAAAGGACACGTTAGCAGGCCAACTATGGGGGTTGGTAGTCTAAAGTCTTCAACCCCTAAAGAACCATCCCTACCTACCAGGGACACCTGAGGCTGCCTCAAAGACCTCTTTCCTCTGGGGACTGGATATATCAGTATCAGCTATGACCTCAAACTCCAGGGATCTTCTCAGCAGGGATTCACTGAGCAGCTACTCAGTGATAGGAACCATACCAAGCCCTGGAGATACAGGAGCAAACAGCGACCTGGTCCCTGACCCAGAAACTTAGAAAGAGCCATGGGCTTCATGTCCAAACCCAGCACTCAGCCTCTGCCCTACCACTGCCCAAACCATGGCAAGACTGTGTGAGACTGTGTGACCCCAGAGCACAGCTTGGGAGCAAGTCTTTTCCACATGTCCCACCAGAGACAGGCAGTATGGAGGTGGCCTAGCACCGTGACAGGCCGGGGGTTTCCAGAAACGTGGCTCTTATAGGGTGGCCGCCCTCCCTTCGCCTCCCAAACACTCTAATACCCATGCTTCTGGCCCTCTCAAAACAGGCCTGTCCTTAATAAATCTATAGCTGAGCCACATGTCATGCCTCATGGCTACTCCAGGAATGTCCCTCCTTCCACAGCTGCAAGGCCCTGCCCTACTTCCCAGATGGTGCCCCAGGGTCAGGCAGCCTCCTTCAGAAAGAGTGACTTGTCCACGGGGCTGCTTCAAGTGGGACCCACGGAAGCTGAGCCCCACGAGGCCTTCCGATGCAGCCTGGACAGCCCCAGGCAAGCTCCCTCCTGCTAGCCCGACAACTGCCATGGCGCCACGGCGCTGTTTTGGGGTGTCAGTCTGGATGGGAAGGGAGTGACTCACAATGGGGACAAGTGGCTGTTTCCTAGTCCCTGGAAGGAGGGCGTGGAAAGTGGGTGCCAGAGACTTTCCCCAGGGATCCATTGCAGGTACTCCCCCAACTGTCAAGCTGGAGGACAGCAGTCAAGGAAAATCCTCCGGCAGAAGTTCATAAAGAAGCCAAATGCTCTGCCCCTAAGACTGACCTGCCTATGTCACATGAAGGCCCTCTGGTAGCCTGATGGACATGGACACAGCACAGAGTCCAGTGGGCCTTCATTTCAGGCCACAAACCGCAGCTCAGTTTCCCAACAGCTGCTTGCAGCAGCTATTTGTCCACACACCCCTTCACCCCGGCCACCCTCAACAGGGACCCTGACCCACCTGTGTGCTCTCCCAACAAGGTGACCTCTGCCCTCTGGACTTGCCACCCTCATCTGCCCTCACTGTCCAGGTCGCGGTGAGGACGTACAATGCAACACGACCCACAGCAGAACTGGGACGGCACTGGGGAGGTCACCAGTTGACTATGCAGTCTTGGGGGCTGCAGGGGAGGCAGGTGAGATCTCCGAGTAAATGGCAGGTGGGGAGAGTCAGCAGCTGCAGGGACGCAGCCTCTCCCGGCCTCTCGTTCTCTGCCCTGTTGCTCCACGCACTGGGCACACGCGCGACCCACCCTCTTACCAGGACCTCAGGCTGCCACTGTGACAGCACAACTCTACATTTCCTAGGACAGCGCCGCCCCCCTCCAGCCTTTAATGATGAGCCCACCCCAGAAAAGCCAAGCCCACAGGGCAAGAAGCAGTGTGGAATCCTGGTTTGGCTGTCAAAAGCAAAAAAAACAAGAAAATGACAATGACCAAGAACCAAGTGTTTGACACACATCGAACGGGGCTGAATGTTTACCATGGTGCATCTGAGACGCTGTCACTTAAGTATGGCTGGATTATTCCTTCCCAGGATTCAATTCCACCAACTATTGCCTAGTAATAAATAAACCATCTTAATTAGCTTTGAAACAATTATCCTTTATTCCAGGAGAGAAAAAACAACCCTGAAAGCTAATGCTTTCCATGTCCCTACACAGCCATGTTGGCATTGAAGCACCCAAGGTCAAATCAACACTTCATTATGACCCTGTCCCCCACGTCCCAGGGTTTCTACTTCAAGAACGAAATGCCCTCTGGGCAGAAACTTTACATACACAGTCTTTGTCAGAGAGTGTTTATGGAAATTTTATAATATTAAATATATTCAGCTGCTTCTAAGTTTTAAGAATGTGAAAAGGCCCAACAGCCAAGATTTTAGAACTCATGTCTTCAAATAGAAGGCCAGCCAGTGGAAAACTGTAAGGGAAGTCTTGGAACCCTGCCACTTTTTAAAGGAAAATAAAATAGGAGCTTTTCCCAGTGTTGTCTCAGATGTAGTCAATTAATTTGTCCGTTCCTTTGTTCTGTCTTTCAGCTTTTGACTTTTATGCACCACAGAGCCAGAAGACTTGAGATGAGCTGGGTGACCAGGAGGAACTTGCCCTGGTGGCATCAGCTGGGTGCCTACAAGTCCCGGTCGTGAGTGGTTCCAGGATGGAGAAATAAACAAGGGCGTGGGAACGGCAGACGGGAGGGCTTGGCCCGCACCAGAGAAAGGAACACGGGAAGCAAACTGATCAGTGGGTGCTGCTGATCAGGCTGGCGCAGGCCAAGGTTTGAAAAGAAAAAAAAAAAGGAGCTCCCTGAGCTGCGACCGACATGACGACGTCACTTTGTGAACTCAAGCTGTGTTCCCACACCCTGGACTGTCCAGCTGGCCGTGGAAAGAAAGGCAGCTGGAGGAGCAATCTTACCCGAGGTGCACCGGGGCCTGCTGGACCCCCACGCACCTGCACTGAAGTTGGGGCACGACAAGACACGGGACTGCTGTTAACTTGAAAAAGACCAGGGCAGTGTGGGCCAGCAGGCCAAGATCCCCTTAAAGTCAGCCCAGTTCCAGGGGAAACCTGGCCCAGAGGCCTCAGCAGACACCAAGGGGCAAATGTAAAACCCACATCCCGACTCAGGCACACCCCAAAGTATCTCATCTCTGGTCTTTGGTGGATTTACACCGTAACGGAACGGTGAAGCTACCAGCTAATCTCTGTGAGACGGTCTGGAACCCACCAGGGGCAGACATAGGAGATGAGCCCACGGTCCATCTAGTGGCAACCAGTAACCAACTGGGGCATCCCGACAGAAGGCTCTGGTCTTGTTTTCTCACTGGTCGAGTGGAAGGGGCGGAAAGGTGTTTTCTGAGCTCCTACTCACCAGGAGTGCCATGGGTACCCAGTCTAACAAGGGGCATGGGATCAGATGATCAGCAGAGGGGCCTCCAGATGTTCAGAGCACAAACCATACCACAGAGATAGAAACTTTACATCCACTGGCTATAAAATAAAATCAACTGATGCCAAGGCAAGATGTTTGCTGCTCAGAAAATGCAGTGAGGTGACCCCCTCTGCCACTGTGATGAGAGGAATGGGTAGCCTTTTCTGGAGACTAAAGATTCCATGCCTTCCTCCAATTCACCTTTAGCTAAATAACTAGAAGAATGGTCAAGGTTTACATAAAAATGAGACCAGACCATGCCAAAAAACAAAGAAGAGCGTGATAACTCTCTCCTGATACAACCAAATAGAGCTATGAATGTATCATGCTATACCTGTATCATGCATTAAGACACTTATGTATCTCAACAAATTATTTATTTTTAAAAATATTTCGGCCGGGTATGTTGGTTCACACCTATAATCCCCAGCACTTTGGGAGGTCTAGGTGAGAGGACTGTCTGAGCCCACTGGTTCGAGACTAGCCTGGGCAATTTGGCAAGACTGCATCTCTACAATAAATCAAAATATTAGTGGTGGCGTGCGTCTGTAGTTCCAGTTACTTGGAAGGCTGAAGCGGAAGAATCACCTGAGCCCAGCAAATCGAGGCTACAGTAGCCATGAGCATGCCACTGCACTCCAGCCTGGGCGACAGCGAGACTCCAACTCAAAAAAAAAAAAAAAAAAAAAAAGTATTTCAAAATATTTAAAGACATAGGAAACATACTTATAGGTCAAATTAAAAGTGAAATATAAAAATATTCAAATATGTATATTTAATTTTAAAATATTCTTCATACAGTAAATCTGATTTTTAAGTATATACATATATGCAAAGTGACAGAAAATACATCTAAAGTGTTATTTCTCCATGCTAAGACTAAAAATGATTTTTTAAAGTGTATAACATTTATTTTAATTTTCTCCCTACTTTCCTACAATCTGGAAAAACGCTATGGACTCCTATGTCAGGAGGGGCAGGGCTGAAGTGGGTTGTGGCTGCCTCTGAAAAGCTCTACTAGGAGTCAGTCCCTAAACAAGGGACTAAACACTGCCAAGGTGGGGTCTGAAGGAAATGACGTCGTCTCTCTACTCTCAGGCAAGCTTGATCTAGAAAAGGACACCCACTTGGGGATCTGCGGCAGTCTAGATTCCAGCGGCCAATCGACCTGGGAGAATGAGGGTGGCGTAGGGAAAAGTGATGGGAATCCTTGGGGCGGGGGAGGCTGGGAACCCATGACCCCCCCCTGCAAGTCTAGTAGGGGGTTTGGCACGGGAGACTTCTCAGCAGACTCCAGCCAAGTACCTGGTTGCAGATTAGACTGTAGCAGCATGCGGCCCAGATCGCAACCAAGTCCTTTTCAACTTCCCACCCCACCACGCTGTCAGAGATACTTCACAGTCATGTAAACCTCCCAAACAGCTCACAGTAGGACTGCAGCCCTTTCACATCTGATCAAAATGAGTTCAAACCACCGAGCTGTGATGCTTCTTGCTGCAGGCTGGACGGGGACAGAAAAGCCAAACTCCCCCTCCCCACCCCAGACCTGGGAATCCATCCCAAGCACCAAATGACTTTCCAGTCCAGAAACTTCCTAGCTCCCCAAAGAGCAAAGGGCCCTCCCTACAACCAGCAGCAGAGCTGGCTGAAGTCTTGATTCAGAGAAAAAGAAGTACATATAAATATTATCTACTGATTCATATGCAAAAGTACACCCACACTGGAAATCTTGAACTACCGTGCACACATACGTAATTACGTAGTTGCACTGCATTAGCTCTGAAAGTACAGACAACCTTCTAGCATGGTTCTTCATGAGGGTGATAATTCAACAACGTTGTTCTCACTCACAATGAATGTATAAATACACAAGTGTGCTTTCTGAAACAGTGACAGCTCAACATTTTTGCTGTGAAATTAGATTCGTGGGACTTGTAACTTTACAGATCTCACTAAAACATGCCCAAGCCACGTAGGTGTGCAGGCAGGGATTCCTCCTAGAGAAACCACACTGGCGCGGCCTTCACGCGCTCGATGCTTCGGGCCTGCACTCCACGTGCTATTCTCAGGATGTGGCCAATAAAAAAACCTTAAGACTCTACATTCCTTTATCCCAAGTCCTGTTTCTTCTCGTATTTTCATCAGTCAACACGAGCTGTGCCAAAACACGCAGCACAGATGAACAAAACTCGCCAGAGAAGGAGGTTCTTCTGATGGTTTGATTTCCAAAACCAGCCAAGCCAACATGGAGCACAAGTGTCTCCCAACACCACTCCATGGACATCTGCTGAGAATCGGGGTGAGGAATGTGGGGCTGGGGAGATAGCAAGCAAGCATGACACTCCGAAGTTTCCATAACAGGTTTCTCTGTATCCAGTGTTGGGTCAATACACAGAAACGAATCAGCGGTACATACAACTCAAATGAGTCTCAACGGAAATCTTAAGTTAAGTGAAAAACCCAGTCCCCAAAGGTTGCATACTGTGTAATTCCATTGATATAGCATTCCTAAATAAAAACATCACAGGCCGGGCACAGTGGTTTGTGCCTGTCATCCCAGCCCTTTGGGAGGTGGACTGCTTGAACCCAGGAGTTTGAGACCAGCCTTGGCAACATAGCGAGACCTCATCGCTACAATGAAAAATAAAAATAAAAAATTAGCTGGGTGTGGTGGCATGCACCTGTAATAAGAGCTACTCAGGAGGCCGAAGTGGAAAGATCACCCGAGCCCAGGAGGTGCGCCGGGATCCGTGCCCAGCACGGGCAACAGAGTAAGACCTCGTCTCAAAAAAAAAAAAAAAAATACATAATGGAGAACAGATTAGTGGTTTCCAGGATTAGAGATTGGGAAGGGGGCAGGACAGTCCAGTTCCAGAACTTTCCAGAACATGCTGGGTCTTGGAAGTCGGACGGCCTCAGGGGGACTGTCCTGGCCTGAAGTGGGGTAAGGCTACAAAAATAAAAAAGGGCTACAGGGGAATCCTCAGGGGTGGTGCAGACAGGGACCTACACGTGACAAAACTACACAGAACTAAATAAACACGCCCCCAAATGAGTGCTGGTGACACTGGGAAAACCTGACTAGTCCGTGGACTGTATCAATGTCAATTTCCCAGCAGCGTTGCTCTACGTGATGCTGGAAGACTAGGGAAAGGGGTGATGGGATCTTGTTGCTACTTCTTGTACAACTGCATTTGAATCTACAATTACTGCAAAATAAGAAGTTAAATTTTAAAAATAGCAAGGAGACTGGCCCCATTTTTCAGTTGGTTTGTGTGGTTTGGCTCATGCTGACCAAGAAGTAGGGCAATTCCTTTCTTTAGGGGACTGGTACTCATAAGAAGGGGTCACCAAGAGCTGGCCCTGTTGATAGGACTTGGCACTGATCTAGGGTTGGTGTCCTCTGGCTCCCTGGGGCCCAGGAGTGCATGTTCGAGGACCCTGACCTCCCACTGGAGCTGCAAGAGTTCTTGCACTGGTCAGATCCTTCCTGGGAGCAGGCACGAATGACTGGCTGGTTCTCCCCCAGGTGCTGCCAGCTGCCCAGGGCTCCCCAGGTCACACCCAACGGAGGGCACCTTCCCTGGCAGAGCAGCCCTGGAGAGGGCAGAGGAAAAGAGGAAACCAGTCCCCAAGGCGGCTTGTGCCTGGCAAGTGGGCCACTGTGGCGGAGAATGACTCCGGGACTCCCTGACCCCGCCTGGCTAAATCAAAACTACAGGTGGCAGGCTGGAACAGGCCAAGGCCGTCCCGGGCTGATACACACGGTTGTACGCTGTGCTGGCGGGCTTCCAACCCCCAGCTCACGCAAAGAAAGTTCTAGAGCTGGAGTGCGCCAGCCGATCGCCAGGGTCAGGTGAGACCCAGAGCTATGCCCCTAGTTCCTCAGCAGCCTGGGGACCTGGCTGGTACCCTCAGACTCCACTCCTTCCTTTCCTATCACCCGAAAGGTCTTTGTGGCACTGTGGCTGTCCTCTGAGCTCCCTCGTTGACTCCCTTTTAATAAGGAGAGCTGGCACACTCCTGCTAGCTCTCGCGGTACCTCCCTGCTGATTCAAAGAATCCAAAAGAAGAAAATTGCAGGAGCTTCCGCCTTTATTATCTTCAGGGTTACACTTTTTTCAGTTCATTCGACTGGAGTTTATCCTTACTATCTCCCGGGAACAATGATGAGAGTACCTCCCCCTCCCCAAAATGTGCCACTAGGTACACGTTTCCAGATTAAAAAAAAAAAAAATTCCCAATAATAATACTACTTTTTTCCAATTCTACAAACCCCTAAATAGCCATTTGACTCAAAACGCTGAGCCACTTTCAAATCACCAACACCGCTCAGCTTCAAAGCTGCTTAAAAAATAAAAAAATTCCAGGGACTCTTCCACACGAATAAAAGCTACATTCTACATAAATTAAATATATAATTTGATTAAACATGTTTATGTCTTTGTGATGACATTTAAAATAGAAGTAATCATTTTCTTTTTGAAAAGAAAAACTCTTTCAATTATAATTCGAAGCTGTCAAACAGATCTTCAGCTACAGATCTTTCAAATGTCACATACCTTCAAAAGGGGATGGCAGTTTCCTTTTAAATATGCAATTCCAAACAGTGCCTTCTGAATCAAGAATGTATTAAAATAACACCGCTGGCATTTACCCCGACAAAGCCGAGCCCTCTGCCCCCTCCCCGCGACGGGTCTGCACAGAGAAGTGTGGCACCCAGGCGGATCTCTCCCTCAGCACAACTCCAGAGTGGGCAGTGCCCCTGCCGGTGGCTGAAGCCACAGGGCTCGGCAACAAGTCACACTCCTAACACCTTAAGGGGGTCGGGGTATATCCTCTTAGGATTCTTCCGGTTTCCCTCCCTGATGGCTTGCTGAACTCCACGCAACCCAGTTCTGGCATGGCATCAACAGCCCAATTGTAAGACCGTGCTCATCAGATGCCAAGAAAACTCCAAACTCATTCTCATAAGTCAATGACCTACATATTCAATTGCTTATCCGCCACCTCAGTAGCAAACACCACGCTATATTTAAACACAGAGCAGAGATATTATCTTTCTTCCGAAACGCTTAGAGACAGATCGGTCTTATACTCCCGCCTTCCTCTCTTCTTCTCAACTTAAGGAAAGCAAACCTCGTCAACATCCAGTGTCTAGGAAACTCTGAAAAGAACAGTATGGCCTGTCCCACCACTGTCTTAATAAGGAGGTACATGCAAAGTGTCATTTTCGTAAAAAGCCGACACAAAGAACATCGCCCCCGGAACTTAAGCCTGGTGCTGTCTCCTTAACTCCTGGCAAGCAGTAAGTACTCAGGGAAAAAAGGGACCAAGAAAGGAAACACGGGCAAAAAGCATGTCATATACCACGTGTCCAAAAGTCGGTCAATAGAGTGATCAGAGTAGAGGGATGTGAATGCTTCCTAACTGCTGCACCTTGGCAGAAGGGACTGACACCTGAACAATCTTGGAGCCAGCAAAGATGACAGCAGCAGGAACAGAGAGTTCTTGAGATCTGCCGTAAGAAAGGGAGCCACAGCTCAGGACCTGTCCTCTGCCAGCCTCTTGGTATCTCACTCATCCATGAGTCAGTGTGAGCAATCAGCCCCCTATCCACAACCGACATGTGAAGGTGATCTTCAGAACATAGCAAGGAGGCCAGGGCAAGAGTGTTCCGAAGACGCGGCCCAATCCAGCCCCAGGCCAAAGCAAACACCTTCTACCTGGGAAGGGGGCACCGTACTGGGGTGGGGAGGTCTGCGGGGAGGCCAGAACCCTATCCTGCAGGGCTCCAGGAGAGCCATTCTAGACTGCGGTGTAGACAGCCAGGGAGAAAGGACCGGGCAGGCATCAGGAAACCTTTCCTGCCTTGACTGTGTGGCTGCAGACAAGTCACTTGGCTCAGCGGTCCCCAAACTTTTTGGCATGAGGGGCCGGTTTTATGGAAGACAATTTTCCCGGGGTAGGGGGTGGAGATGTGCAGTCAAACCTCACTGCTAGCATTAATCTAACTGTATTTGCAGCCGCTCCCCAGTCCCAGAATCCACCTCAGCTCCACCTCAGATCATCAAGCATTTGGTTCTCTAAAGGAGCGCACAACCTCGCCCCTCACATGTGGAGGTCACAATAGGGTTCACACACCTATGAGCATCTAATGCTGCAGCTGATCTGACAGAAGACAGAGCTCAGGCAGTAATACAAGGAATGCGGAGCTCTGTAAATACAAGTGAAGTTTCATCGGTTCATCTGCCACTCACTTCCTAATGTGTGGTCTGATTCCTAACAGGCCCTGGATGGGTACCAGTCCCTGGCCTGGGTGTTGGGGACCCCTGAGAATTAGCCTCTCAGCAACTCACTTCTCATGGTCAGAAGAGGAAGGCCACCTCAAAGATACCGTGGTTTTCTATCAAGTTCTAACTCCACTTAAAAATAGGCAGTCATGAAACTTCACCAGAGCCAACTCTCAAAAGTCACTGGGACTTAAAAGATACCAAAAGCGTGAAAAAAGAAGAGCTATAAGGGGGCATTCTCTCTCAGGAAAAAATTCCCTTCCTTGGGTGGCAAACTCTGTTCCCAGGGCATGGATGGGAAAGGCAGAAAGCACCACCCACAAGGTCAGACCCTACACAAACTGAAGCGAGACGCCCCTGAGGATGAGGCAGTTCAAGACAGAACTCCACTGACGACCAAAGCCCGTCACCCAGTAATGCCCTGTATGCACTCCTTCCCTGTTCACGCCACATGTGCACCCACCTCCCCAGCCTCGCCCTGCAGGAGCCGTCATCTGCTTCCCAGGCACCAACATCCCTTTATTTGACCCTGCTGTCAAGCTTTTATTCTGATCACCACATATATGCATTAATATATATTCTACAGTTCCCCATATACACACACATTCACATTTTCTGCATATAAACACATTCAAGAGAGCTTGTGTGGACTTCTGATGGTCAAAGCCAACAGTCCCTTCTCAGCCGCCCGCCATCTGTCCTGTCTGCTGCACACCACACACACACACACACACACACACACACACACACACACACACACACACACACCCTCTCTCTCTCTCTCTCTCTCTCTTCCCTTCTCCCCCCACCCTTTTCCATTCTAATACAGTACCAACTATGAGCCAGGTGCTAGCCATCAAGTGAGGAAGACTGGAAGATAAATAAGACAGAAACTTGTCCTTGAGGAGTTCAAATAAGAAATGGCCAAGTGCTATGAGAACCAGGCAGGAAGAAGGCATTGCAACTCTGCCTAAGACCCCCAATTCAGTTTCTTCTGCTGGTCCCTTGAAGGCACTCTGGCCATTCCCCACCACCTACCTCCTAGACACTTCCTCTTCCGAGTGTCTCACCAGCTCCTCAAACTCAACTCACCCACAACCACGACCACCATGCCTCAGCCCTGTCAGGCCCATCACCAACCAAAATAAACCCAATTCTTGTCCTGACTCCAACTCCATGCCACTGGAACCAACCAGGCCTGTCCCTACCTCTGTCAACCTGCACACCTGAGAGGCCCAATGCTAACTAACCCTGCATGTCAGTTCCCGGGCTGCCAGTAAAACTCCCAACAATCTGTTCATAAACACCCAAAGGCCCAGGAGAAATCAGTTATTATTATTATTTTTTTTTTAAGAAAAGAATGAACCTGCATCAATTGGCTTTGGTCAAGTCCTAGAGGTATTTTAAATCCTATCCTAAATCAAATGGTGATTCTAGAAGGACCTCTCACAGAATGGACTCCCCTAAATTGTACTTCTAAATTGCACTGTACTTCTGACTTTTTCCAGTGATCCCAACGCAAGAAGCAGCTGTGGGAACCCAGGCCTGGCAGCTGTTCCCAGACCGTAGCTGGTGGCAAAACACTAGTCACTAGACACAGCTCCTTGTAGCAAGGCGTTTCTTTTTATGATCAGCTCAAGGACACATGTTGTCCCTCTCTAAACTCAGAGAGCTGCCTAACTTAAGCTATCTCAGTTCACAGCAACTGTCCTGAAATTTTTGGTTGCTGTATTCACATTTTTTTTTTTTATCAACTCTGGCCATCCCCTCTTACAGCATTACTGTTTTGAGTCCTCAAAGTACTTTCTCGAAAGAGATAGGATATAAATAAGTAAAATGGAATCCACTTAAGAAGACACTCTAGTAGCCCTATAAAACATGCCTTTAAAAGTAGTAACCCCAGAGACTTGGAAAAGCTGGCAGTAAACAGCCTCCTGAGGTCACTGAGGCCAGCACACCCAGACACTGGGTTCTTGGACAGGCCAGTTCCGGTGAGAATGCCCTGAAGGCAACTGTCTGGATCACCCTCTCGGCCAAGTGTCCTCACACTAAAGCAAACTAGACA
Organism: Carlito syrichta; assembly: GCF_000164805.1. NCBI lineage: Eukaryota > Metazoa > Chordata > Mammalia > Primates > Tarsiidae > Carlito > Carlito syrichta. Next base: position 32,981 of record NW_007249825.1, on the reverse strand, counting down.
CATATGCACTACCACGTGATCGTCAGCAGTCTCCAAAAACCAACTTCTGCCAGTCATGAGTGCAAAATGGTGGGCACAGATGGCAGGAACCAAAGGCCATGACCTTCACTCTTAGCTGTGTGGAGTTTCATTGGAGAGCATGGCATTTTGGTGGGGGAAAGAGGTGGCAGGGGGAGGGCGAAGCCTGGTGTGTGTGTTGGGGAGGCCAATCAATAACTGATCTGAATATCCAGGGGAGGTAGAAATAAGCAAGCCCTGCCCTAACTAAGAGGGCATAGCTACATCTTCCAGTGCAGGTGAACTCCACAGCTCTCCCCAGGGAGGGCCAGCAGTGCAGACCCCTGCACCCACCCTGCTGGAGGGGACACCAAGGGAGAGGAAGGGGCCACACCCACTCACCCTCACGCTCCACCACACCACCCAAGCAAGAAGCCAACATTCTCTCTGTTAAGTGGCTTAAAAAAAATAGCTCAGACATCCTTACAGGATTGGTGGAAGCATAAAATGTTATAACTGCTTTGTAAGACTAAACATACACCTACTCCATGACCCAGCAATTCCATTTCTAGGAACTTACCCAAGAGAAATGAAATCATATGTCCACAAAAAGACATGTACGAGAATGGTTCGTAGCAGTTTTATTCAGAAGAGCTAACAGCAGGAACAGTCCAAGTGTCCATCACCATGTGAACGAATAAAGAAACTGCAAGAGATTCTCATTCAGTGGAATACTATTCAGAAGTAAAAAGGAATAAGTAGCCCATCTGGGCAAAAATATTTATGCATGCTATGTATTACATATGCATGTATGTGTATTATACAGTGTTACATAAAATTTGAGAATAGGCAAAAACGAATCCGATGGTGGTGGAGGGGGGTGACAAAATGTGTAGCCTCAGATGGTCAGGTAGGTGAGAGGTGTCGGGTCAGCCTGGAAAGAGGCAGAAGAGGACTTTCTAGGTGAATGTATGATCTCGGGAGGGGCTTGGGGACACACACTGGGGTATGCATGTATCAGAGCTAGTCAAATGGCACACTTAAGGTCATGCATTTCGTTTGACCCCGTGCTTATTCCCCATCAATTCCCACTCCTCTTCTAACCCTTCCCCTAAGTTTTACCTCAGAGAGAATCCAAACAGGAAGAACCACAGACAAGTCACCTTAGGTAATGGGATACATGTGGGGGAAAGTCTCTAATGGGCAGAGCAGGAGAGGGTAGTGTGGCCTGCAGGACCAGGGCTGGGTATGTGTATACAGACCCACTGGTCCAATTTTCCTAACAATTTTCCTAACAATGTCTTGGCTGAAAACAATGCCAAGACAAAACACACTCCAAGCCTCAACTGGGGAACCTTTCACTACACCAACTCACAGGAGGCCTGTTTCTGGAATAAGAACCACAGACACACCTGTGAGGGCCAAGGACCCGGAGGTTTGCCAACAGCAAACAAAGCATCGCCCTCTTTCTGTGAACAAATCTATGAATCCAAGGAGGCCCAGGACATGTTCAGAACTGCTTATGCTGATGGAGGCTGATAAAACAGGAAGATTCCCACAGGAATGGGGTCCTTCGGGAATTAAAACCCCAGGAAAATGATATCTTCCACATGCAGCTTCTACAGGGCTTGGGGCAGGGGGAGACCCAAGTATAGGCTAAGGGGTTTCTGACATCCCCTCTCCTCAAGCGTCTCCAAGGGCAGTGCAGTCTTTGGCCACAAAAGGTTCCTCAAGAGCAAAATGATTACCACAGTCCCAAGTGGAAGCATGCCACTAAATACCACGTGACTAACGTGGCCGCCCTTCAAGGCGGTGTCCTATAAACGTGAGACGTCTCTATCTGAAGTTGCGTTCTCAGCACAAGTCACACACACGTGGGCTGCGCTTACAAGCCTCTCAAGAGGCCCAAGAGGCTTTTAAAATATTAAGTATAGAGAATACACGCAACTTTCCCAGTTAAAATATAGTGCGTGGACGGACCCTCAAAAAGGTCAATCCACTCCATTTTCATTATTGTCCTTCACGCGGATGGCAGGGAGGCTTCAATCAAAGCTCACTTAGAGCTTCACTGTGCGCTAAGACACAAGCAAGAGAACTAGGACCCGGACAGAATCCAGATCTCTTTGATCTGAACAGGTCACAGATATCATCAAGAAGAGCCTTCTCGTTGTAGAGGAAAGCAAGCCGGGAGAGGAAATAGCTTGCTACCAAACTGGAAGGCACGCCTGGGGACTGTCTCTCTGACCCACTTTATTTTAAATAAAAATGAGTGTGGTTAGTTCAAGTCTTCCCAAATCAGAGGCTAAGATCCAACCAGTTCTGGAAGAGACCTCTTGGGGAGACAGAGGGAGATCAATGCAAGTCTGCCAGGAGCAGTTTGAAGTGTGGTGCACGGAGGTGGCAAAGAAGGAGGCTGGGTAGGAATCTTAGCCCACTGCCCCTAGCTGGAGCAGCCCACAGGAGCACAAGCTGTCTGAGAATGCCATGCTGGATTCGGAACGCAGCAGCTGGCACTACCAGTCAATCGCATTCCCAAAAGCAGAAGACCAGAGGAGCAGTTTCACAGCCGCCGCACCACACCAGAACATTACTGCCATTTCACAGCCCAAGACTTGCTTCTAAAGGTCCCCAAAGTAGGAACGTCAGACTTTTAGGAGACCTAGCTGAATCCAAAGCATTTAGGTAGATGTCATTCGGTGGTTGAGAGGCCCCCCAAACAAGGGAGAGTGGGAGGGACAGAATCTACGCGACTCAGTAAATAAATGGCCATAAGCAAATTAAGATGTGAAAGCCATGAGGCTGGGGCTGGTGAACAGGATGAAGTGCTACCCTCTAACCAAAGCAGAGTGTGAGACACGGAGAGAGGCGGGAACAGGTTGGAATTGACTATCAAGTTAATCAACTCCCCAGATTCTCTGTATTAGTTATAGTAACATCATCTGCTTTAACCAACAAACCTAAGATTGTCTATCAGCCCAACACATCAGCAGTTTATTTATTTATTTCTAGTCTCACTCAGTCACCCAGACCGGAGGGCAGTGGCTCGATCACAGCTATCAACTCCTGGGCTCAGGCAATCTTTCCACTTCAGCCTCTCAGTAGCTGAAAAAACAGGCTTGCACCACCACACACGGTTAATTTTTTTTATTATTGTGTAGACAAGGTCTTGCAGTGTTGCCCAGGCTAAGTCTCCAACTCCTGGGCTCAAGCAATCCTCCCACCTCACCTTCCCAAAGTGTTAGGATTGGAGGCATGAGCTGCTGCATCAGGCCAGAAGTTTATTTCTCTATCATGAAAAGATAAGACTTGTGTTTCTGATCAGTGGGAACTCTTCTCCACAGAGCAGACCCAGGAACTAGGCATTCTGCTGGATTTCTCACATCCAGTTGACAGTCGAGAGAGGAAAACCTGGGCAAGGTATACTTGTTTCTTAATTGCTCCTGCTGGAAAGTGACACATATTCCCATCCACGTTCCATTGGCAGAAACCATCATGATGCCTCTGACAGAGATGCTAGGGGTAGTGACTGGCCAGTCACTCCATCAGTAGCAAGTCCCACACGTGGAAGGGAAGCCCTGTGGTGGCCATCTGGTCATGTTCACCATACTCACCTTCCATCTCAGTCCTAGGCCAGGCTTACTTCAGAAGCAATTACAGCACCCTGGGACTCTGAGCACAAGAACCTTGGATCATCGGACCAATGAACCAAAACAGAAGAGAGAAGCCAGCAATTCAAGAAATGCACTGACCAATTATAAAAAGTTCGGCAACTGTCCTTTAATTAGAAAATGCCAAACTCAAACTTTAAAGTCTGCGAAACACTTTCATGTCCATCAAGTCTAAGACACCATTAAACCTTAGACCAGCATCATTCTATAAACCACAAGGAAAAAAGTGCTGTCAATTAAGGTGTGCGATCAATTTTATGACACAACTTGAATCATTTTAGATGTTAAAATGCTAAAAAAAAAAAAAACGTTACCCACATGCGGTCTACTTGTGTAGTTAACCCTTACTTGTAACCCACATCTCTATAATAAAATAAAATTTAATTTTAAAAAAAATCATTGAGGGCTGGGCACAGTGGCTCACACCTATAATTCCAGCACTTCGGGAGGCCAAGGTGAGAGGATTGCCTGAACCCACAGGTCCTAGACTAGCCTAGGCAACTTGGTGAGCCTTCACCTCTACAATAAATCAAACAATTAGCCGGGTGTGGTGGCGCATGCCTGTAGTTCCAGCTACTTGGAAGGCTGAGGTGGAAGGATCACCTGAGCCCAGCAGATCAAGGTTTCGGTTGCCGTGAGCGTGCCACTGCACTCCAGCCTGGGCAACAGAATGAGATGTCAACCAAAAAAAAAAAAAAAAATCACTGAAATACAGCACTTTCATTGAAGTCTTCTAATAACCTTGTAAAAAACACAGGAATTGCTGCTTCACAGAAGACCTAAGGGCCCCCAAGGCTAAGGGACCTGCCAGCAGTGGCACAGCTGGGGGGAAGGGTAGAGTCAGGAGAGGGTTTCCAGTCAGCCTCTGATTCAGCACCTGTTAGTGGGTCATGATCACCACAGCTGTCTCCCAGCACATCCCAAAAATGTCAGAGACCAACTCCAGCTCCAATATCCTCACATCCACAAGGACTCTCACTCAAATGGCAAACCAAGCACCTTGGATATATAATATTCTTATAAACTCATTTGAATAAAAAGAAACTCCACTAAAATATGGGTTTTCATCTGCATAACACTTTACCAACAAATTCCACGACATTCAAAGTGAGAACAGACGATGAACTGAAATATCAAAAATAAGAACCCGACTTGGTAAACAAGTTGAGTGCTATTTTCACATCATCCTAATGAATTTGGTTTCAATAAACACAAATCAAGCAAACACTCTAAAATTTTAATAGTATGGTACATAATGATGCTTAGAGTGACAGCCCCGAAAAACAAACTGCTGCCCAAAGCATCCATCCATCTCAATACGGTCTTCAGCATCAAGCATCAATTGCTGGGAAATACCTAGGGGACAGCGGGGGGGGGGGGGGGCCTAAGCAGGACCAGATTCCTTCAGAGTCCTTCGCACCTGTCTACCCATCCCCTAATCTGTGTCTCAATCTGATCACCACTCTGAAAGCGGTGCCCAAGTTAAAAATTTCAGGAAAAGAGTTTAACCAAGTTGCTGCAGGAAGGAATGCAGGCAGGGCCACCTCTTGGAGGGTGTCTAAGCAGACATTGAATCTGAGTCCTTTTTCTCTCCATCTGAAAACAGAGGCTTGTTGTTTGGAGAGTGCAATTAGAACAAGGCTGTAAACTCTCAATCACTATAAAAAGACCGGTCTTTTGAAATGACAGGTTTTTTTTTTTTGCCTTGGAAATAATAAACCAGCATGAACAAATTCAATCAGGATTTGTTTCTAGAAAGAATCCCAAAGCCTAATAACTTCCCTGAGACAGAGTATGCGATCTCTCTCCTCCACACTGGCACTCTGTGGGGACAGGGAGGCGCGCCTGGTTTCTCTTGAGCCCCATGTATGGGAATCCACACGTGAGTAACCGAATTCTGAGTGTCTGGCAGGCACTTCCCAGCTGTGGCTCCAAGATTGGAGCAGCTTTTTTTGCATGAGTGATAAAGTTTGGTTCCAGAAAGAAAGGCACATAAAGGCATTTAAGACTTCACAGGTGTAATATTATGCAAGAAACAAAAAGCTACAGATCAGACTTTAAAAGCACATGATCAGAAGGAATAAATAAATGCCAACACTCAAGAGCTGTGTGAGCCCTGACTATTTGCCACATGCTGTGCTGAGGAGTAAAAGTTAAGGCAGCCCCAGTGGCCATATTCAAATGCCAGAACTCTTATTAACGAACACATCAACAAATTAAAAGAAAAACAAAACCCATCATCAACATCAAGTAATGCTGTTTATAACTCCCAACTCACAGGCAGGGAGACTGAGACTCAGAGAACCCTGCGCCAGTCCACAGCAGCAAAAAAAACGGCAAAAAAAAAAACAACAACCAGATTTAAACCCAGGCCAACTCAGAGGCGCCCAGCAGAAGCCCACCTGTATGTACCACAGGCAACACGGTAGAGGGAAAATGGACCATCCGGTCCCCACAGCAGTCAGAACCCTCTGCTCCTGAGGAGGGAGGATCCATTCGAGCTCTGAACCCCAGGGAGGGACCACAATCTTACGGGTCTCATCGATTGCTGGAGACTCCTCTAAGAGGGAAAAGAGTCCTGCCAGGCAGGACCAACCAAAGCCCACGAAGGCTGAAAAACCAAGCCAGCAAGCCCCCTCCTCTCCTGCCACCCTGCCACAGTGACCCCAGGCGCCTGGCTGGGGAGGGTGAAGAGACCAAAGAACGAAGGTGAGACTCAGCAGCCCGGGTGTCACCTCTGCATAGTCAAGGAGGGGAGCCAGCCGACAGGACCACATGAGTGGGGCTAGGGCTTCCTCCAGTCTTCCCTTATCCGCTTCCCCGACCTGTCAGCCACATCAGATTGTGCCTAACCCCTAACGATATTAAACCTCCCGTTCATCCCAACAGCCAATCACCCAGCATCTCGTTTGATTTTCAGAATCTCAAGCAGCAGCTAGACAGCACCGCACACAAACGGCCCTGGGATACCCCCACCCATCATGCTCAGCTACAGGGCAGCCTTCTCTTGGTCCAGGTATCACTGGTTTTTTCCTGCTCTAAAGAACACCCAGGAGGCTGAGGCAGAAGGATCGCCGGAGCCCAGCAGGTCGAGGCTGCGGTGGCCGGGAGCGTCCGCTGCATTCCAGTCTGGGCAACAGAGTGAGACTCCAACTCAAAAAAAAAAAAAAAAAAGAACACCCAGGGAGGAAACTAAGTCCCCAGTACCCCCAATCTCCCCCGCCTACTGCCTTCCACAAAAGCCCAGCCACCAGTAAGCAAGATTCCTAGAAACTCCACCAGGCTGATATTTCCTACAAAACCTCCCACACCCCCTTCTCCCTCCAATCCACAAAATACGTCCTCCCACCCCCAATCCACCTTTGCAGACCAAGGATTCCCATTCTGCTGAACAACATAGGATGTCAGACTCCCTTGAGACACTGTGGAAAGCTGGATTCTTTTTTTTTTTAATGCACCTATGGCTGGGCATGGTGGCTCACACCCATCATCTCAGCACTCCAGGAGGCTGAGGTAGGGGAACTGCTTGAGCCCAAGAGTTCAAGACCAGCTGAGGCAACACATTAAGACCCTGTCTCTACAAAAAATAAAAATAAACAAAAAATAGCCAGGCGTGATGGTGCATGCTTGTAGTCCCAGCTACTGACGAGTCTGAGCCCTAGAGGTGGAGTCTACAGTGAGCCATGATGGCGCTGCTGCATTCCAGCCTGGGCAACAGAGTGAGACCCCAACTCAAAAGAAAAAAAATGCACCTATGACCCTCTTTACTCCATGCCCCTCAGTTTGTGGGGTTTCTGGGCTGACACCCCACTAGGCATGGAACTCCAAGAGGTCCAGGGCCCGAGCCACGCCTTCCAGCTTTGTTTCCTAGGTGAGAGTTGCTTTGTCCTTTCAGATACTTATTCATGGATTGGAGGGGACCCCAGCAGCTAGCCATCCATCCCCAATCACACAGTCACCTTGTCCTACAAGGCTAATTCCACTCACTTTTTTTGGAGGAAGTTAAACATTCCCGAAAGATGACCCTCACCTGCTGATGGGAAGTCTGGCCACGCCAGCCTCACTGCTCAGGACATTCCTCGGTATGGGGCCCTGGGTGACGTGGTACCTCGGTCACCACGGACCTGGGTACCTGTCGGCCAGGTGTGTGTTTGAGGAGCTAGGCCTCCCAGGACAGCCTTCAGCCCTCCGCCCCTACTCCCGCCTGCGGGGAGGGAAGTTTTTCCCACCTACACCTTCCACACCTTCCCCCCCACAGGCACAGAGGAACAAGTGGCCACAGCTGAGGGGCGCTGCCTGAATAGTGTTTCCCTACCTAGTTGTCCATTAGAATCACCTGGGAGCTTTTAAAGTGATCGTGGCAGCCAGGCATGGTGGCTCACGCCCATAATCCCAGCACCTCAGGAAGCCGAGGCTGGTTCTCATCCCTCTCTGGATCTGAAAATGACCTGGCGAGCTTTCAAAAAAGATCTAAGCTTAGCCTGCCCTCAGGTTCTGAGTATGTCTACGGTGGGACCTGCCTTGGTAGTTTTATGTTTTATCTGCATTTTTTTGAGTCAGGGTCTTCCTCTGTCTCCAAGATGGAATGCAGTGGCACGATCATGGCTCACTGCATCCTCAACCTCTGGGCTCAGGCAATCCTCCCACCTCAGCCTCTCAAGTAGTTGGGATTACAAGGGGTATGCTACCGCACCCTGGATAACTTAATGTTTTGTAGAGACGTTATGCTGCCTAGGCCCTTCTCGAACTACTACTCTCAAAGCAAGGCTCTCGCCTCAGCCTCCTTAAGTGCTGGGATTACAGCCACTGCACCTGGCCAGGGGTCCACCTCTTTAGCAGGCCTGCCAGAGTGAAGGCACCCTGGAGCAAGCGGGCAGGAAAGAAAACGAACCCACAGAGCCCATTCTCGCAGGAAGAATGCCCTCAGCACCTTCCAAGTCACTTGCTCCTAAAACTAACCCCTGCAGAGGAGACAACTCACATAATCCTCTGCATTCACCTTCTACATGCCAGGGGCCGGTGAACTTGAACAGTTCATCAGTTGACAGTTACAAGACACCATCCAAGACACTGAATATTAATTCCCCCAAAATAGCTTCACTAGTCCAGGGACATTTAGGGACAGAGATATAAAACACATTCTCCCAAAATGGTAACAGGATGTTTCCCTGAGGACGCTCGCTGTCCGTGGCCTTGAAGGAGTCAGGAACGATTTCAAACGGGCTCCTGGCGGGGAGTTGCCATTAACAGGAGCCAGGTCACCAAACTATCCCCCACCCAAAGCTTTAGCACCGACATCACCGCCAGGAATTGAGATGTTCATTTATTACAAGGTCTCATCTTCCTGCTTGTTCTTTTTTTTTTTTGGAGTTGGAGTCTCACTCTGTCGCCCAGGCTGGAATGCAGTGGCACACTCACGTCCCCCGCAGCCTCAACCTGCTGGGCTCCGGCAATCCTTCCGCCTCAGCCTTCCAAGGAGCTGGAACCACAGGCATGTGCCACCACGCCTGGCTACTTTTTCTTTGATTGTAGAGACGCGGTCTCGCCATGTTGCTCAGGCTGGTCTCGAACCCCTGAGCTCAGGCATGCCTCTCGCCTCCGCCTCCCAGAGTGCTGGGATTACAGGCTTGAGCCACCACGTTCGGCCCTGCTTATTCCTGACCCCAAAATCTAAATTTCCCATCTGGGTCTTCACACACCTTTGTCACTGAAATCACAATTCCCCAAGACATCGAAAGCACCAACAATTTCGGAGAAGAGGTTTAAGAAAAAAGGACAAAGAAATCAAGATGACAGGAAGAAGAATGCAGAAGTTGACAATCTGCTAGGACATGGGCCTGAGGAGACAGTGTCCCTTCCAGGCACAGCAGCTGTGACCAAACCCAGAGCCAGGTCTTGAGCACGCCCCCCCCCCCCCCCCCCCCCCCCCCCCCCCCCGCCTTGTTTCCCTGTTGACTCTGGGAGTCGGTCCTCAACGTCCCAGCACCTCTGCCCCGCCATCTTGTCACCCTGGCGGAGCTGCAGCCGGCTCCCTTCAAGGATGGTGACCTGCACATACAACATCAAGGGTCAGACTTTATCTTTTAAATGCACAATGTGCTTGAGTCAAAAACAAAACACAAACCCTTTCCAAGATATTTTCCAAATTCCTGAAACACACTCAGCTGGAAAAATGGAGCCCTGTTTCCTCTTATTTTTTAATTTCACATTGGCTGTGTTTATAATAAAACAGAATAACTTATTTATTTGCTTACCTTACTTGGAGAGACAATAAATTGGAAAGGCTTCATAAATCTCACAGGGAATTCCTTTAAACAAGGACTGTCAGCAAAAATCCGTAAATAACCTGCCGGCTTCTAGCAATCACCTCCACCACATTCTTGTTCCTTCCTGCTTTTGTACTAATATTCTAGCAAACAAATCAAATCAAGCACCAAAATGTTTTTATTCTTATCGAGGTAAGGCTCAGAAAACATCCGGAGTCCACCGGGGCTGCTGGCTCACATGGCCTCTGAGAACACCCAGACACAGAGCGGACCCCAGGGGCCCGCTTGAGGGGATACTGCTGCACCCTCATGGCCAGTTATACGACTTTCACTAATTAAAAAGATCCAAGCAGCCAAGCACGGTGGCTCACGCCTATAATCCCAGCACTTTGGGAGGCAGAGGCAAGAGGATTGCCTGAGCCCAGGGGTTCGAGACCAGCCTGAGAAACTTGGCGAGACTTTGTTTCTACAGTAAACCAAGAAATTAGCCAGGCGTGGTGGCACACACCTGTAGTTCCAGCTACTTGGAAGATTTACAGAGGAAAGATCACCTGAGCCTAGCAGGTCGAGGCTGCGGTGCTGTGAGCGTGCCACTGCACTCCAGCCTGGGCAACAGAGTGAGACTCCAACTCAAAAAAAAAAAAAAGATCCAAGCTGGTGATCAGCTTCCAAAGTACAGCCAGGGATTCTCCTAGTAACAAGCGCAACATGAATCCCACCTGGAGCAAACCATCCGCAAAGCCTTGGACAAACACCTTGGGAAGCAAAGTCCAAAGAGGGTTGCCGCTAGGCTCTTCCTCGTGCCTTTTCCCCTAGGCTAGTGTCACCGACAGCGCCGTCACTCACCTTGCTGCCCTATGATCTCCATACTGCTGGGGCTTTGGTCAAGTTCACTCATCACTGAGGTAGGTGACTGAGTTAAAGGAGTGACGCTCGGTGCTTCCCAGACCACCCCAAGCAACCCAGGCCTCACGCGGCAGGACCCATCCCTACCACGCTGACACTTGAAAGGCAACCATTTGAAACCGCTTGAAAAGGTTGCGTTGGACTTGAAATGCATCCATTTGATGGGGCTGATGAAAATGACCTTCGGCAGTCCAGAGACAGCAGAAGATGGACAGTCTCACACTGAGGTTTCAAGGACTGTGCTAAAAATAAGATTAAACAGGAGGCAGGAGGAAGCTTGTGGATCATCAGTCGTGTGAGACTGGGAAGAGCCGCTGTAATCAATTTACATATCAGGGAAGGGTAATTACCATAACCAAAAGGAAAGTTTCTCCAAGCCAAAGGTTTAAAAGAAAAAAAAGTCAGACCAAATGTAAAACAATTACATATGTTTTCAGGCAGGATCAGCCTCCTGAATTGCCTGTGCGCTTCCGGAGCCTGTAAACTACACCCTGCAACCTTAATTCTCAAGTGAGATGCCAACGGAAGAAATCCAAACACGCTTGTGCACGCCCATTCACTCGGCTGGTTAGCTGTGCAAAGGAACCGGCTTTTCATTCAAGTCCCACTGAGGTTCCCACAGGGCAGCTACCACTGAAGAGCTGTGTGCCCCTGGGCACGTACTGAGCTTCTCTGGGCCAACTTTGTTGTGGCATTACCTCCAGGCTGTGAGAGGCACAACTTTTCGGGATCCACCAAATACACTGCCACTTTCTTCCCTGCGTGGCACATTCCTGGTCTTCAGTAAACAGGAGCTACTATTACTATTATTATTCCACCAAATGAATGTGTTTCTAATATTCTTGAAGGCAGGGAGAGGACTCTCTTAAGCGACTTCCTTTCAAACAGCGGTTTAGTCATGTACACACCGAAAGACTTTTCCTTGTTTTTTCCTACTGCAGACCTGGGCGAGCTGAGTCTCAGCACCTAATAGCAAACTACCCGCCTCACTTGAACAAGCCATCAACTCGCGTCCCTCCAAGAAGTCGGCTGGAATTTGGGGACCTACCCAAAGGAAGCCGTTTCCCCAAAGTATACAGATAGGTGGAACCTCAGGAGGGTATGGGAAAGGCCTCCTGTGTCCAGGACACCACCAGGTCCCGTGGGTGTCTGGAACATCAGCCCTGCTGAGCATCACAGGGCACAGGTGGCTGCTGACCACGTGGAAAGGTCTCCGGTTTGCTTCCACTGCTGGGGACAGCAGGACTTACTGTGCTTACTAACACCCTCCCTGACGGTAAAGCACTTTTCTTCCTTATGTTTATTTGCTCAACAGCTTTATTGAGGCATAACTGATACACAAAACAACCGAGCACAGTTAATGTACACAGCTTGATGAGTTTGGACATATGCACACACCCGTGAAACCATCACCACAATCAAAGTAATAAACATATCCATCACCTCCCAAAGTTTCTTCATGCTTTTCCTTACGTTGAAGTAAGAGCCCATATTCAACTTTTCCCATCATAAATTCCAGCACGTTTAAGTAAAAGCCCATCTTCAACTTTCCCCACAGTAAATTCCACCACGTTACTCGCCCACGACAGCGGAAGAACTACTGTGTGTGGCAGTGGCCAAGGCCCAGAAGTTCACCATAGTCGGAGCCCTGCAGGTGTTCCCACGACTGCAGAAATGCTCCCCAAAGGAAGAAATGCCCAGAGGCGGACGGGTGGCTCCATTCATCTGCACTTCCACTCGGGGTCTGGCACACCGGTGGCTTTCACATCCCTCGCCCCAAGTCCCCTGAATCCTTCCGAAGGACATGACGCCTTTCAGCTACTAACTCCACATTCATGAGCCTCCTCACCCCTGGGAGACCCCCAAATTCAGCAAGCCACGTCCTGGAATCTGTGTCTCCATCATACTCGCTGCATGGCAGTTCACAGACAACTACCCCCAAAGATGCCAAGGATGCTTAGACATTAATTTCGGGCCAGGAATCAAGGTCACGCTTAGTCTGAGCTCACAGACACCAAAGGGTTTTCTCACACAGCGAATGCATACACACAAGATGCACCGCCCTCACTGGACCCGCCAGTCTGAGCTGGCCAATCAGCCTGATGGCTGCTGCCACCTGTCCCAAGCCCCAGCTGATCTGATGGGAGGGAGGAAGACAGATAAGGAGCACCGAAAAGACATTTTTGGCAATAACCGGAAAATTAACAAATGCAGCGATCCCCAGTCCACAATTAAAAAAAAAAATTCCAAGGCTCATTTCGCCATCTCCCCCAACATGAGTAGAAACAAGAGAATATTAAAAACGGAAGAAGCCGGGCTCAGTGGCTCAGCCTGTAATCCCGCGCCTTGGGAGGCCGAGGTGAGTGAATTGCCTGAGCCTGCGGGTTCGAGACCCGCCTGGGTAACTTGGGCGAGACCTCATCTCTACA